>NC_087066.1:3103888-3123961 GCF_963678635.1 Symsagittifera roscoffensis
TAGATAAGTCAACTAATCAATCAATTTTACTCTCGATTTTTTATTGGAGCTTGTTGTTGTTGTTGTTGTTGCGTAGGTGCCCGTAGTTTGGCCCTCCTCTTGTCCCTCATTTGTGGCTTCTTCTGTATCGAGTTGCAGGAAAGCAGCTGCTTCGATCGGGTTTTCCCAGAGTGCGTGGGGGGTGATTGTAGTCGGGTTTGCGCTGCACCTGAATAGGTGACCCGTTGTGTGGGTTTCTGAGTTGCACTGTGGGCATGTTTCTGGGGTTGATTCATCTAGTCTGTGTAGGTAGCTTTGTAGGAATGGGGAGTATCCGCTCCGCAACTGGGCAAGGGTCCGTCTGGTACCTCTCGGCAGTCGTAATTCATCCTTGCTCAGTTTGGGGGCTGGTTCCTCGAGCACTTTGTTGTTTTTCCCGGTTGTCTAGGGCGTCTTTGACCTCATTTGTGTGCACTTTTTTGAGGAGCCCTCTGTAGTCCTCTTCGGTAACGTGCGTGTCGTCGTCTTCTTCTGAATCGGATGTTTCGAGGAGTGCAGTGATGTACCTCTCGTACCTGCTGAAGAGCGTTTCCTTCATGTTTCTGGGCGGTTCCGGTCGGTCTAGCAGCCTGTTGCCAGGGTGTCCTTCGAGATGATGGGCTAGCTGGTGCTGGACTGCTTTCATACGGATATGCCGCCTGACAGGTAGGATTTTCGTCTCGTCGTGCAGGTGCTGGATAGCGGTCATCGTGGTGCATCCTGTGGCCACTCTTAGGGCTGAGTTTTGGACTTTCTGCAGCGTTTCTACGTGGGTCTGTGCAGCGATCGGAGTCCAGACTGGTGATGCGTACTCTAAGACGGGCCTGATGTAGGCTTTGTAGGCTACTATGAGGGTTTCCTTGCTCTGTCCCCAGGTAGTTCCTGCCAGCGCTTTCAAGATATTCACTCTGCTCCTTCCTCTAGCTGCGGCTAGTTTGCAGTGTGGGCCGAATGTCAGGGCTGTATCGAAGGTGACGCCTAGTATTTTCGGTGTTTTCGCCAGAATGAGGGCTTTCCCGTTGATCTTCACGTCTGGTATGATTTTGTGTTCTTTGGTGCTGGGCGTGAAGAGCGTGACGGAACATTTCGGTGTTGAAACCTCCAAATCTCGAGAGTCTAGAAAATTGCAGAGCGTCGTCAGGTAGCTGTTGATGCCTTTGCTTGGTGTCTCTATGTCGGTCCCAAGGGTGAAAACTGTGAAGTCGTCGGCATAGGATACTAAGAAAATTGTCGGTGGAGGCATTGTAGCATCTGCCACGTAGAAATTGAACAGCGTAGGAGCCACAACCGATCCTTGTGGAACTCCAAATCTGACAATACGACTGCTTGACAGCGTGTCTCTGAACAGTGTGCGGGCCTGTCTACCGTGCAGGTACGTGGCTAACCAGCGTACAAGTGCTCCTGGAAGCGTGGAATCGTTAATCAGCTTGAGGAGGGTAGCGTGACATACAGTATCGAAAGCTTTCGAGAGGTCCAATACAACGAGAACAGTACGGGCAGCGGGTTTTCGTTGATTGAAGCCGTCTGCGATTACAGTTGATAGCTCATTGAGCGCTGTGACTGTTGAGTGTCGCGGTCTGAAGCCGTGTTGATGTTCTGCCGTCTTGAGGTGTTTCTGGAGTATCGGGAGAAGGCACTTCTCGAGTATCTTGACTGCGGGGCAAAGAAGTGATATCGGCCGGTACGCGGCACTCTCATTGGCGGGTTTTCCTGGCTTCAGTAGTGGAATAATGATAGAAGTCTTCCAGATGGCGGGTATTTGACTTCTTGAGATGACTGGGGATGGACTTCTCTTCGTGCACGATGGAGGGTTTTTTGTCCGGCGGGTTTTGAGGTCCGCTGAACGGCCATTTGCACCAGCTGTCAGCTGGTGTTGGTTCCACCACGAAAAGGCGGCCTTGTCTGGAACCCTTTTGGAGCTTCTTATTTTTTTTCGGCGTGAAAACTAAGTCGACCTTTCTGATTGCGTTTTCCTTATCAAGTGTTTTTTTTCTGTTCAATTCCGATTAAGTTTGCCTTTTTTCAAGTTCCAAATACAGAAACCCCACTTTTTGATGTACCGTTTTTCTAAACCAGGTACTACCTTTTCTGAGTGGGGCTCTAGCTCTGACGGCTATTAGTTTATCCGTTGGAAAATCCTCGTAATCTTTCTGGTCCTGTGTCGGTTTTTTGACTTAGTCGTTTTCAATCTAGTCATTCTCCTCTCAGTCCTGCGCTGTTGCAAAATACAAAATTGACTATTTTATCTAAACTTTGCGTGTGAGACACAACTTTTCCAAAAATTGTTGGGCGCATTTTAATAATCATTCATAGAAGATGTGCCTCTAATTGATGGTTGGTTAGTCGAATGAAGACTCTAAATGTTTTTATCAATTGCTGAATTTAAAGTAGTTTTGTCTCGTTAAACGACATCACTTATCTTTTTGATTTAACTGTGTATAATTATCGTTCTACGACACCATTGGATTTTAAATATAGTTGATATAAAATACGACCCATTGTCCACTCTAATGGCGTTTGGAAGTTCATATAGATTGCAGTCATTGGATGGAAAATATTACATTGATTATATTGAGGTGGTTCTCAACACTTTCGTCTTTGGAAAATTTGAGAAACTGTCGATGCAAAAAAAGATATAAACTTTTCCACCACAATTTTTATCCAGCGGGTCGGCAAAGTCCAAATCAATTTCTTCAATTGATTCTTTGAGTTCGGGAAATTTCTGAAAGTTTGCTGCGCTCATTATAAGATGATGGTTCTTACCAGTTTTTATGCTATCTGAGCAATTTATCCCATGCTGGTAAATTTTTCTGTATTGTTGAGGCCACCAACACTTTGCTGCCAAGGACTTCAAATCAAGCTGTCTAGGATTGGTTTCAAGAAAAAGGGCCATGAAAGGAGATCCAAGAGCTGAAGGAAAAAAGAGTTTGTTGTCATCAAACAGCAGTCCATCCTTAAAAATTATCTCCGGTTGAAAAACTTTGTTGTAAGCTCCAAACTTTCCCAATTTCCACCTCCTTCATACTGCTGTTGTTGTTCACCATTAAATTAAATATACAATTTTTCTATAGTTTTTAAATATTTTAACAAGGGTTGATAAATGATATGGGGGATGAGGGTAAGTTGAGACCTCATCTGGTTCATTGATAAGTTTCGATGTATTTGAGACATTTGATTGCCCATAACTTTGACTTGAATGTCCTAATATTTAGCGCTAGCAGGTTTTTTTTTGGCGTGAGAACTTGATTGAAATTGAATAAATTTGTCTAACGTCTGTTGGACAGAAAAAAAAGAAAAAACATTTCTGATCTGAAAAACATTTCTGAAAAAGAATTTGTTTTAAATATTTTGTGAGACAAATCCTAAGGAGTACAACAACTTGTACAGAAACCTGAGCGCAAGTTGTTCGAATTGCAGTTTCAACGTGAGTCTGTGAAATAATTGAGAATAATAGCAAAGAATAACCGAGGATGTGTCATAACTCTTCACATTTACTGCCCGATGGGAGTACTTTCTGTTTGCTATTGGCGTCCAATGAATTATCAATATATACAATTCGCTATTCCTAAATTCTTTCTTTACAACAATCATAGGCAAAAAAAACTTTTTCTTGTAATTTTTTGTGAAGTTTGCGACTATCAATTTCCTTATTGGCGTCCAATGAATTATCAGCATACCTGATTGGATCATACTTTGAGCACGTCAAAAAATACACTCAAAGGACATAAAACGAGCAAATTTAGTTGTCAAGTAATGAACTGAAAAAAAATTTGGTTGTTTTTGTCTTTGTTGTTTTCTCTGCAAGAATTGGAGATTCACTGTTGACTTTTTAACATATGGTGAACTAAACGATTTATTCAAAAAAGGAAAAAACATTACTTATAAATGGCCGGCCATTATTTGTCAACTTATGTGAGAGCAACCAAATATTCACTACAGATTAATTGTTAAACGTCGTCGTCACTAAATCCCTCCTTTGACAATTAGTTTATCACATATCAAAATGTTCTTCTTCTACCCTCAGTCGCTCCGATGGGAGATAGTGAACATTTCTAACTGTGTAATTTTTTATACACTATTTACAGCCAATTTCCTTGATATTCTTGCACAGTGTTCTCAAGTGTACCTTGGATTTACAACTTCAACAAATTTTGTTCGCTGGACATACGTTTAGATGTATTTCGGTTAAAGCGTTGCCACATTTCATTCACGACTTAGACTGTTTCTGTTCAAGTTTGGTTCTCCTTTCACAGGATTAGTTTTTCAAAACAATTTTTTGTTGTTTGACCGTGACAGGCTATTGACTTGAGGTTGGTTTAGTTATTCTTTTTCGTTGTTGACTGCCTGATTTAGGGCATCTACTGGAGTAAGCGTTTCTGATAAGTGTCTTTGTTGAAAATCGCGAGGGAAAATGCCACTTTTTCCAGCAATTGTTCTCGACTAGAAAAATATTTTTCAGTACTTTTTATCTCTTCAGGACAACTCAAAGCAATTGAAGTTGTTTGTTGCAATGTCTGTCAAGGGAAAAGTTTGTGCGACTTGACAGAGCAACCAGATGCACACTTTAATGTACGCTGACTTTTTTGACATTGGATCAAGTAAAGCGTAGATCTTACTTTTTTATTTTCCTCGCATCTTCTAATGCTACCAAATTTTCTTTTCTCCTCCGAGATCTTTTTTCTTCTGCCACTTTTTAAACTCGCTTGACACATTTGTTTCTAGCATCCCTTGCTTTCCTCGTCAGTTCATTTTCTGGATCTTGAGTTCCTTCTAATGTGGGAATTCCGGTTCCCGCCAACAATGATTTTATCAAAATGCCAACATCTAAGTTCTCTTAGGCGAGTCGATAAAAGTTTTTTTTCGAAATTTATTTGAAATGTTTAAGGCTGATTGGTGGCAAGTGTATGCCAATTGTCAATTATCCGTTGTGTGAGTTCAAGGATGGGAGAATTCTATTTTTTTGCTGCGGTTCGATTCCGGACCGCAGCAAAAATTTTTGTTGATGTCTTATTTTTGGCTTTCATTCAGTTTTTCACTTCTTACCGTTTTTAAGCTACTTATTCTGGTTTTCTCGTTTGTATTTATGATTGCAGCTTCGCCTCTTGTTTCATTGAAGCAGTTTTTGCGTGATAAATTTTTTTTAATTTACCTTAACATTTATAAAATGTATGTTTCTTTTTTTTTCATCGCCACATAATAAAATTGCCACATTTTTGTCATGGATACAAATAAAAAGCAATGACTCACTGTACAAAATGTTAACGTAGAAATAAGACCAAAACATTTTTTTCATAAACACTGTTCTGAATATTTGTTTTTGCGCGGCCCAACAAAATTTTAAACCGACTTTAAATTCAATAAATGCGATTTTTGCAAGCTTCTCGCACAGTCTTCTCAAGTGTACCTTGGATTTACAACTTATACAAATTTCGTTCGCTGGACATACGTTTAGATGTATTTCGGTAAAAGCGTTGCCACGTTTCATTTCACGACTTAGACTGTTTTCTGTTCAAGTTTGGTTCTCCCTTCACAGGATTAATTTTTCAATACAATTTTTTGTTGTTTGACCGTGACAGGCTATTGACTTGAGGTTGGTTTAGTTATTCTTTTTCGTTGTTGACTGCCTGATTTAGGGCATCTATTGGATCAAATGTTTCTGATAAATGTCTTTGTTGAAAATCGCGAGTTAAATTGTCACTTTTTCCAGCAATCGTTCTCGACTAGAAAAATATTTTTCAGTACTTTTTATCTCTTCACGACAACTCAAAGCTATTGAAGTTGTTTGTTGCAATGTCTGTCAAGGGAAAAGTTTGTGCGACTTGGCAGAGCAACTAGATGCACACTTTAATGTACGCTGACTTTTTTTGACATCATTTGTGATTATTTTTGGGATATTGTCTTTTTCAAATTTTAGAAAAAAAAATTTCATCTTGTTTTTTTTTACATTTAAATTTTTAAATGTTATTACTGCTCCATAAACCTTAAAAGGCAATCGGAACAATCAGGGCTTTGCCCTGATACGAGCAGTTTTACTTGGTTTTCTGATTGGATGTTGCAGTCAAATCAGTTTGTATAGCAAAACTATTCGGGCTTTATTTTTTCTACCGATGATTTGGACATTTCTTTTTGAAGTCGAAATCAATACTGAACTAATATTAAAATACTGCCATGCGCGTGCTTTGGGTAGACTATTGCCAATTTTTGGTGACAGTTGGTAACAACACGTTCACGCACAGTATGGCCTACAAAAAATACATAACTAACAGAACAAAGATAACCGCTACTGTGAAAATAGCACTGAATGTTACGACCATAACAAAAATAAAAACTAGAAAATTTTTTTTCAAATTTGTAAAGAATTTTCTGCGTTGTGTAATAAGAAGATCTGATCAAAAACGTAGGCATTTTCAAATTTCAAAGAAAAATCAGCAAATTGGGCAACAGTTTTTGAAGAAAGATAACTAAAAAAATTTAAAACTTTTCTTGAAATGTTATGCCAAAATTTTTGAAATAAACAAAATTTTTGATTCCCAATATTGCGCTAAAAAGACTCCAAAAAATGATTTCAGTAGAGTAAACTCAAATTGTTATGGCTTAAATTACGCATAATCAAGCTGTTGTTAGTCTACTCGCTCGCTTTACGCGCTCGAAATTAGACGAAAAATCAAAAAATTCAAACCGGTTTTTCTCGACCACTAGGAAGATTTTTGAAAAAGGATTTATTACCTTTCGAGTCACGACTAAAAGATTTTTATTATTAATACAAATCGCTCAAATACCATTGGTATACTAAAATGAGTAACTACAATTACAAGAATGAAAGAGAATAAACTGAATTGAAATTGTTTTTTTTTCTGATAAACTAGAAAAATGCAGCAAAGTACAATTGACTTTGAAAAGACAAACATGACTTTGAATTAAAGTAGCTCAAAACAATTCGCAACATTCTCCAAAGCAGGAAAAAAGTTTATTTGACACTATGAAGGTAGCTAATGTAACACTCATATTCCTTTCCCACTTCACCCACGTCCAACAAAAAGAAGAAACAAAAGTAACAAACTTACTATATGCACCATGAACTTTACAAGAGAAGCTCAAATACACAATCAGAGCGCAAACAGTGTAAAGACTATAAACGTTTCAATCAGATATCTCAACAGGGAAAAAATTTACTGAATAAATTTACTGAATAGTTAAAATCAATCGACGTAAAATATAGCTGATGAATTGATAAGTGTTAAATGTGCCAAATCTGGGCTTAGAGTCGGCTATAATTTCGACAAAAAATTCGAGTTAGATGGATGATAAAATTGGAAGTCGGATCCCAAAAAAAGAAGAAATATGTGAGTTGTTAATTTGAGCAGTTTTGGCTGGGTTGTAGTTGTTGTAGGACATATCTGCGTCCCCTCTAGTTTCATTTTCAATCACTGACGAAATAATGCTTACCTAGTCTTGCAGTAGTGTGTTAGTTTCAGCCAAAAAGAATATCTCAACTATCATATGTGGGTCTAAAAAAGAATTGTGAGTAGTGGTTTTTTTGTGGATTTCGGCTTTCAATGTGTTGCTTTCTGCAGTTTCTCCAAATAGGGTCAGAAAGACTCATTGACAGGTGATGACAAAACCTCTGATCTGCGAGTTCTCCGGCGTCTTGCTGGGACAAATAACCTAATTCAATGGTCGCTCTGGTTCTTCTTCTCAATTGATGTCCACTCTAGCGGTCGGTGCAACTCGGTCGATGCAACTCGGTCGGTGCAACTCGGTCGGTGCAACTCAATCGGTGCAATTTTGAACTTATCACGTTGTCCTACGTCTGAAAAAGCTGCCCGTTGGGATAGAAGGAGTGTCAGTAATCGCTGAATTTAAAGTCGGTTTTGTCTCTTTAAACGACATCACTTATCTTTTTGATTTAACTGTGTATAATTATCGTTCTACGACACCATTGGATCTATGGTATCTCAATGTGCAAATATTAGATTGATTTTATTCCTCTAGTAGAAACTTTAAAAATAGTTGACATAAAATACGACCCATTGTCCACTCTAATGGTGTTTGGAAGTTCATAGAGATTGCAGTCATTGGATGGAAAATATTACATTGATTATATTGAGGTGGTTCTCAACACTTTCGCCTTTGGAAAATTTGAGAAACTGTCGATGCAAAAGAAGATATAAACTTTTCCACCACAATTTTTATCCAGCGGGTCGGCGAAGTCCAAATCAATTTTTTCAATCGATTCTTTGAGTTCGGGAAATTTCTGAAAGTTTGCTGCGCTCAATATTAGATGATGGTTCTTACCAGTTATTATGCTATCTGAGCAATTTATCCCATGTTGGTAAATTTTTCTGTAAAATTGAGGCCACCAACACTTTGCTGCCAATGACTTCAAATCAAGCTGTCTGGGTTTGGTTTCAAGAAAAAGGGCCATGAAAGGAGATCCAAGAGCTGAAGGAAAAAAGAGTTTGTTGTCATCAAACAGCAGTCCATCCTTAATAATTAACTCCGGTTGAAAAACCTTGTTGTAAGCTCCAAACTTTCCCAATTTCCACCTCCTTCATATTGCTGTTGTTGTTCACCATTAAATTAAATATACAATTTTTCTATAGTTTTTAAATATTTTAACAAGGGTTGATATGATATGGGGGATGAGGGTAAGTTGAGATCTCATCTGGTTCATTGATAAGTTTCGATGTATTTGAGACATTTGATTGCACATAACTTTTACTTGAATGTTCTGATATTTAGCGCTAGCAGTTTTTTTTGGCGTGAGAACTTGATTGAAAATGAATAAATTTGTCTAACGTCTGTTGGACAGAAAAAGAGGGAAAACATTACTGATCTGATAAAAAAAATTTGTTTTAATTATTTTTTGAGACAAATCCTAAGGAGTACAACAACTTGTACAAAAACCTGAGCGCGAGTTGTTCGAATTGCAGTTTCAACGTGAGTCTGTGAAATTATTGAGAATAATAGCAAAGAATAACCGTGGATATGTCATAATTCTTCCCATTTTCTGCCCGATGGGAGTACTTTCTGTTTGCTATTGGCGTCCAATGAATTATCAAAACATACAATTCGCTATTCCTAAATTCTTCCTTTACATCAATCATAGGCAAAAAAAAACTTTTTCTTGTGATTTCTTGTGAAGTTTGCGACTACCAATTTCCTTAGTACTATGAAATTGGGCGATTTTTCCTGTTTAAGGTCTTAGAAGAAGATCTGTAAAGCCCATATCTTTCTCGGTTACAGTTCGATATTCAAAATAAAAAGTTAACAGTCCATGTACCAAATATTCACTACAGATTAATTGTTAAACGTCGTCGTCACTAAATCCCTCCTTTGCCAATTAATTTATCACATATCAAAATATTCTTCTTCTACCTTCAGTCGTTCCGATGGGAGATAGTGACAATTCTTATTGTGTATTTTTTATACACTATTTACAGCCAATTTCCTTGATATTCTTGCACAGTCTTCTCAAGTGTCCCTTGGATTTACAACTTCAACAAATTTCGTTCGCTGGACATACGTTTAGATGTGTTTCGGTAAAAGCGTTGCCACATTTCATTTCACGACTTAGACTGTTCTCTGTTCAAGTTTGGTTCTCTTTTCACAGGATCTCCTTTCACTCCTTTCCTTTGTTGACTGCCTGATTTAGGGCATCTACTGGAGTAAGCGTTTCTGATAAATGTCTTTGTTGAAAATCGCGAGTTTGTATGCTGAAAAAAAGTCACGTATCCAACCTTGCTCAAAAACATCAACTATCTCCCAGGAACAACTCATAATTTCCTAGATTTTTTTGTTCGCAATTTAGTAGTTTGTACTGCTCGAAAGGAATGTTTGAACTTTTCCTTAATGCGGATCTAGGAGATCAAAAAATTCTTTGAAATACCGACAAAATTTTCATCTTGGGGCGTTTTGCGCAAACACTTCATTTCTTTTTGTTCCTGGGATCAAGTAAAGCGTAGATCTTACTCTTTTAATTTCCTCGCATCTTCTAATGCTACCAAATTTTCGTTTCTCCTCCGAGATCTTTTTTCTTCTGCCACTTTATAAACTCGCTTGACATATTTGTTTCTAGCATCCCTTGCTTTCCTCGTCAGTTCATTTTCTGGATCTTGAGGTCCTTCTAATGTGGGAATTCCGGTTCCCGCCAAGAATGATTTTATCAAAATGCCAACATCTAAGTTCTCTTAGGCGATTCGATAAAACTTTTTTTTCGAAATTTATTTGAAATTTTTAAAGTTGATTGGTGGCAAGTGTATACCAATTGGCAATTATCCGTTGTACGAGTTCAAGGATGGGAGAATTCTACTTTTTTGCTGCGGTTCGATTCCGGACCGCATCAAAAATTTTTGTTGATGTCTTATTTTTGGCTTTCATCCAGTTTTTCACTTCTTACCAATTTTAAGCTACTTATTCTGGTTTTCTGGTTTGTATTTGTGATTGCAGCTTCGCCTCTTGTTTCATTGAAGCAGTTTTTGCGTGATAAACTTTTTTCAATTTGTTTTACATTTATAAAATGTATGTTTCTTTTTTTTGTCATCGCCACATAAAAAAATCGCCACATTTTTGTCGATACAATTAAAAAAGCAATGACTCACTGTGCTGAATTTTAACCTAGAAAAATGACCAAAATATTTTTTTCATAAAAACTGTTCTGAATATTTGTTTTTGTGGCCCAACAAAATTTTAAACCGACTTTAAATTCAATAAATGCGATTTTTGCAAGCAAGGCGAAGAAATAATTTGCGAATTTAGAATTAACACTGGGAAAAACTATGAGATTTTTGTAACTTAATTTGCCCAAAGTTGTAAGAACAACCCTTCCTTTACTGAAAGAAGACTTTTACGCATCAAATTTAGTGTCTTTCAATCAAACTTGACCACGATTTGTCTGTTTCAAACTTCTGATACAGTCACAAAATTCAGTAGTTCCAGTTTTTAGTTTTCATGAGACATTCACATACCTGGTTGGGTCATACTTTGAGCACGTCAAAAATACACTGAAAGGACATAAAACGAGCAAATTTATTTGTCAAGTGATGAACTGAAAAAAAATTTGTTTGTTTTTGTCTTTGTTGTTTTCTCTGCAAGAATTGGAGATTCACTGTTGACTTTTTAACATATGGTGAATTAAACGGTTTATTCAAAATAAGGTCAAAATTGTACTTATAAATGGCCGGCCAATATTTGTCAACTTATTTGAGAGCGACAGAGAGGTTTTCATAGTGCCAGAAAGACCGCGTAAACGGCAGAAGCACTTTAAAACTTTAAATTAACAGTTGTATTCGTTGGAAAGCCAAAGGTCTAAGCTAGGCCGTCATATAAGAAAATAGAAAAAGTGCTAAGCTTTATGTCAGGAATTGTCTGAAAGTTCAGCAATTTGTTTGGTAACAAGCCAAAATCTGAGTCAAAGTTTATTTCATAGCTGATTAGTTTTTGTCTTCCTTTTGAGTAAAAGAAATTTTATACGACGGCCCAGCTGAAGTATTTAGTTTTTCAACAAAGTATAAAATTTAAAACTGCTTCTGCTGATTACGCTGACATTTTGGCCCTAAGAACACCTTGCTGACTCCCTCCTGTTAAATGGCCAACCAAAAACATTATAGGTTTTTTAAAACATGCCAAATTTTCTTTTATGTCAAACTGTAGTCGTAGAGAAAACGACACAAACGTGAAGTTTTTTTGGTTCATTTCATAGCCTGAAAACTTAAAGTTGCAGCTTCTATCTTCCGTGACTGTAGTATCAAAAATGAGTGTATTGGCGAAAAAACCTAAATAACCTAAAATGTTTACGGACTCAATCGATAATTTTTTTCCATCTGAGATTAATAGGGAAAAGAATAAATGAAGTCACTGGACATGGAAGTGTTACCTTTTATTTTTCTGCATTTTTGTCACATTTCTGCCGTTTTACTTTCAACGAACAAAAACTCGCAGTTGAAATTTTGACATGTGATGATTGAAATGATTCGTCAAAACACAAGCAAATAAAAAAACCGTAAAAATTTGCTTTTGAAGCATCCTTTGACTATATAATCAGATGGCGTCAGAGAAATGTTCCTGCTACCAAGAAATTGTTTTTAAACATCAGAAGCAGTTTGAACTTTTAAGACTTTGTTTTTTGAAAAATTGCGTATCTAAGCTAAGCTCTCATATAAGATTTTTGTTAGCTACAAAAAAAAATTCTACGCAACTTCGAATCAAAATTTACTCAGCTGTTGGTATTTTACTGAAGAGACTGCTGAATGATCAGTCAACTTTTGTCTAAGTGATAAGCTAAAGTTTGATTCTGTTTTAAGCGAGGGAAAACCTATGAGAGGACCTAACGTAGACCCTTAAATTTGCTACAAATTTTTCAAGGTCGAATTTCCAAATGAAATCTGCTGTTTACAAGGCTTTTTGGCAACTCCCTGACACTTTCTGTTAAATGGCCAAACGGACGCCCTAGCAAAAAGTTTCTACCGATATTATACGGCTGTAATTCAGCAAAAATTTTGATATACCATATCTCAAAATTTCAACGTATACATTTTGTAGCTGAAGTTTGAACAGCAGAAAAATTTCTTTGTTCATTTATTTGCTTGAAAAGTAAAAAATTGCAATTTTGAAGTCCAGCGGCAGTATTTTTTTAAAAATGAGAGAAGGAGATCACCGCTTTTTTGTTACGCAATCTTTTTTTCAAACGAACAGGTTTTTGCAAATTCTTAGTCAAATAACGATCTTAATCTTATTCTTATTTCTTAAGTCTCAGGAAATTTTTACAAATAACGGAAAACGATAAGGTTAAAAGATAAAAATTATCTTTGATACTCTCGAATTGGTCTGGTTATAAACAAAGTCAAAACTACCTGATTTCAAGGGGTTACTAATGTATACTAGCAATCATATAAAGGACACTCTGAACTTTTCACACCATCTAGTGTTTATTAAAAAGAAAGCTTTGTCAACCTGATTGATTTATGTTTTCTTCAATAAATGTCAAAACTTATTTCGACGAGAGATTGTAGTCTTCTGTTGAGATGTTTTTTTTTCGGCTCGCAGTAGCTTTTCTCTGGGCATTATAATGCTTCACACGGCCAGAAAGGGTCAGTTGAAGACTGGGCTTGTACAGTTTTCCAGTGAAAAATTGATTGTAGAACATTGAAGGCTAAACGTTAAACAAGACTGCTGGTATCAGGGCCCTGAATGTTCCGACTGCCTTATAAAGTTTATGGAGCAGTAATAACATTAAGAAATTCAATTTAAAAAAATACAATGAAATTTTTTTTAATTTGAAATTTTTCATGAAGATCATCCCCCCACACAACATATAAAGTACAAAAGAACAGATTTCGCTCCTTATGACAAATAAGCTTCCTTGAACCAATTTGGAACAATTTCTAAGGCGGATTAAATCTCCGCTTATGCGTTAATAGCGAGAGTATATCGCGCGTTAATTGTCAGAAATTGGCCGAAATGGCAGTCTTTAAACCCCCATAACTTTACGAAAAATGATCACAGGTAGAATATTTTTTGAAATTGGAGCTCAAGACAACAATACTTTTCAGCTGAAAAAAAATCCGTCAAAAATTTTAAAGAAAAAAACTACCCCGAGCACAAATATTCCGTTACTTTCGTTACAAACGTCGGAACAAAAAATCATTCTAGTGGATCAAGAATATAGATTGATAGGTGGATAAGCTTTCTTAGATGGAACCATAAATTATGTAGTTTTGTTTTGATTAATATCAGTCACCGATGCGTTCACTTAAAATGGTGACTTGTTTGTCATTTAGGTTTTTCTTATATCATTGTATGCAGAGCAGAGCCATAATGATGACAAACAGGGGCGGGCTCAGGGGGGCGACGCCCCTTCCTCAGCGATTCGACCCCCACCAACAAAAAGGTCCCCCCCTTTGGTACTTTTGAAGAAATCCATTTTTGGCCGACGGACCCTAAAATTTTTCTAAAGGCGCCTTTGGCGCCAATAATATTATTTTTGAGGGGGAGCGCGCCAAAAAAAAACCCGGTTTTTATTTTTATAGTGAAAATTTTCCAAAAAGCGCCCAAAAACAGCTTTTTTGACATTTTTTTTTCAAAATTTGCCTGCAGCTTAGAAAATTTGGCCAAAACAGCGTCTTTTCAGTGCTTTAGGAGAGCTCGGAAAACCAATTTGGTCGACCTAAATAAAAGGTCGTCAAAATTTTCGAATTTTTTTGAAAACCCGCCCCCCCCCCCCCCCGTCGAAAAAATCCTAGATCTGCACCTGATGGCAAACCAATTTATTTTTGCTCCTTTGGTGTGCGAGGACAAAGCAACGTTGTGGAGTTAAAAGTGGACAGAAAAGAAAAACTCAAGCAAGTAGCATCATCATTTTGAGGTGTTTCGTGTGTTCTTTTGATAATATATGTAAAGTTAGTTTGTGGAATACTGATTGAGGGAGCATTCGATTTATTTGTTGCTATTTTTTGTGCATTTGACAAATTTTAAGTAAGAATTCACTTGAAAATGAGGTTACGGACAATTATTGTAAGCAAACATTTGATTTGCTTCTTGTATGTGATCGAGTGACTTGTGGGAATCGTGGGAGATGAGATAAAGAAAGGAGGCTTTAATTTGTTCGCGTGGAAAAATAACATCTCAAAGTTTTTCGAAATCACAACTTTGACAAGTTTGACGTGTGCTAATCAGTTTTGAGTCGTTGAGGCGACCGTTGTAGAACTCTGAACGAGTCGAACGGGCTGATTTTACTTGCTTTAACTAAACTTTACTATCTACGCCAATTTGAAATTTCGTCGGTGTTTGGGAGGGAACATAAACATCAGAACAAGTTTCCACTTCGTAATGATTTGATTTGAAAAAGTCCATTTCTGCGATTGTAACAAAAAATTTGAAAAAAAATAGAAGAATTGACCAAGCGTCATGTAGTCATTGAAAAAAAAATTTAATTTCTGTAAATTTCATTCAGATGATATTACAAAAGCCCTGTACTCTGTAGCCTGAAGATTCACCATGACAAAAACGTCATAATCAAAAATTTAATATAAATTGATAAAATCGTCCAGCTGTAATCAATTATCAGAACACTCAATACTGTTTCAAAACTTCAACAACTCAAAAGCAAGATGGCAGGTACTACCCGGGTTGCCCACCATAGAAGATAATGCGCAACCATGCACATCCATGCATGATTTGCATGGAGAATGACTAATCATACGTAGCACATACGTTGGTTTCGAAAACCCTCAAAATAGCTTTTTAATGGAGTAGAATAGTAATAAAACGGTTTCTCATTGATATGCAAGCTGTTGGTAAAATATCAAAACTTTTCACCATGCAAATCATACGTTGCAACATATATGGTGCTACGTATGGAAGAGACTTTTCACCATATTTTTTTTTCTCCAGAAAACCGTAAAATAGAGGTTAAATGACAACAATGACTGAGAAAAAGTATCTGTAGTACAAAATACACTTTTATTAGATTTTAAATTTTTCTACCATGCAAACCATACGTCGCACCATAAATAGCGCTATTTATGGAATCGATGTTTCTTTACAAAAACAACTTTACTAGTGCAGGCAACAGCACAACCAAAATTGACGGAAATTTTGTGAATTTCGAGGTTTATTTGCATTTTCAAATTTTGAGGGGGTAAACTGAAAACATTATTTTGGAAAAAAAATGCGTGAAGATTGGTGAAAAATGTTTTATTTTCAATTTTCCTAAAATTTTTCTCCTTCCGGAGCAAAGCTTTATTTGGTACGTCTTGAAACGAATTACAATAAAACTCCGTCTCAAACAAATCGTGTCCAATTACCACAAGATATTTTAAAATTTGGATTTTTTTCAATAGTAATTCAATTAAGAAACTTAAAACAATATTTCCATAGAAGAAAAAAAATTTAAAAAAAACATTGAAAAATTAACCAAACTTAATGTATTCTGTTACCCTTTAGGTTTTTTTCTTACAACACTTTAGGGAGTAAACTGAGGCTCAATAGTTTGGGGAATATGCACTTTTTTCTCGTAAAGAACTTTGTTCACACAATGACAGAAGCTACTTTCTCCATAGCTGTTCTTTTGTCAAATAACAGACATATTCAGAGAAAGTCTGCGTTTTGAATGGCCGTTGACTTGTAATTTGTTTTTTGTTTGTTGGTTTTAATTTTACCACTTCCAATTTTATTTTCGTCTATTTTCTTTTTCTTTGTTTTCGGCTTAAAACTTTTCGGCCAGATCTACATCGGCCTATTAGGCTCAACGGGTGTCCACAAGAATTGCAAGGCTTGGTACCGCTTCCGAGTTTCGTTTCGATGTTTATTTAGCACTCATATGTCTTCTTAGATCAGTTTTCTTTAAATTAACTTTAATTCAGACGAAACCAAGACAAATATATAAAAAATTTTGAAAATCTTGCCATAGTTACACTTGTGATAAACAAGGGTACTGCAATTGTCTTTTAGACTTTTTTCTCGTGAAATTTTTTCCTAAGATTCATCTGCTCGACCTATTTATCTATTGGGCCTGTTGCAACAGACATTTTTTGTGCATGTTAACATTTTAAACGAAATTTTGATCGAAGTTTGCATTTTGTGTTGGTTATAAATTTGATCGCTTGAAAAAATTTTCGTTGGATTTTTTCTTGTGTTTTTTTTGCAGAATCTGTTTTTTAGTTTGCGACGATTTCGTTGTATTGCAAGTGATGTGAAGCTCTGCTTTGCCTCTGTTGAGTTTTTTTTATTTGATGGTTATTATTTTATTTTATGTGTTGTTAATCTTTCATGTTTCTGAAATGCCTGTTTTTTTTTAGACAGTTTTGTGAAAGTTATTCAGCCATCACCAGGTATGTTTTCCGGCGTCATCAGGTAAAGTTTTCTACATCGGATAAAAATGTGCTTTGCTTGGGAACCAAATTTTTGCTCTGAACGGCGGAAAAAAGATTTTTACTACCAACGTCTTTGAGGTCGTTCAGAGCACTTTTTGGATGCCCACGAGAATAATGCATTTATTTGATTATTCAGTTTCTATGTCGCGCCAAATATGGTTCTTTGTTAATCATATGTAGCGCCATCATATATGTTTCCATGGTATCCATACGTCGCGCCATGCATGGTACCATAGTAACCATACGTCGCGCCATGCATGATACCATAGTAACCATACATTGCAAGCTTCCATGGTGACATATAAATTTTCAACATCCCTGGTAAAAGTATCAATATTGTTTAATTTGAAGTCCCCCATACTTTAAAAAATTTGGAATCATACGTCGCGCCATGCATGGAAAATGTGTTATTTTAACATAAAAATACGTCGGCAATTTTTCATGGCTTCCATGGAACCATGCATGGTGCGACGTATGGTTGCACATTTTGGTCAACCCGGGTAATCAAAAAGATAAACAGACAGCTCCAAGAACGTAAGCAAACAAAACTCAACAGATCAACTGTTCAAACTAGATGGTGTTCTAAAATATGCATAAAGAACATTTATCTCCGCTTAAGAATATTGAATCATAGTATAAAATTAGCCGAAACTTAAAAATCTATTTTGAGTTTAAGACCAACGGTCAACCCTCTCTCTAAGCATCTCAGTTTTTCGATCGTCTATACAACTGAGCGTTCGGTCAGTTGTTATCCCTTACTCCTTTCACCTTCTTTCTCACCTTCTGAATGTGATCAATCAGAAATCCGCCCAGTTTGTTCACAGCCGTTTGTTTCCGCGAGCTTTTTCTTGAACTCGCATAGTCCGAAGCGTGGTCGTGCGAGTCTTGACTCGAGTACGAGATCAGTCTTTGCTTAAGCGGCCGCCCCGCGTTTTTTTCTTTGTGGCTGTTGCACTCACTTTCCGGCTGTTAATCGACTCGCCCCTTCTCTGGTGCGCTCGCTGCCCAAATCGCGGTTACTTCCGTCTCCTTGGCTTTTTCCGTAGCAGAGTTGTTATTTCTCGCTCCGTTATCTTCGTGGGCCGCGTTGGCTCGTTTCGCACTCTCGCTCCGCGTCTCCCGATTTGCTTGACCCTTGTCCCGCTTTGATAGCTTTTCCTGTGGCTGTCGCCCGACATGGCAGTAGTGTTTGACAATATTTTTTAAAATTTTTGTGCACGAAATATTCCGTGCTAATTACCAAGATTTTAACTCTCCTTGTTTTATAATGAATCTAGCTGCATAGTTACTTATGGCCCGGTAGCAAACATCGTAAATCAAATCAAACATTTTTATTCTACCTTTTAGCTACAATTTTAAAGTCTTCAGACCGAAAGTTGAAATTTAACTACGGTTTAATTTTTAACTTTGTGAATGATTCGTGATCTAAATAAACACGGCTATATATCGTGGTGCATTGCAAATCATTTCCAATTAAACGCTGATAAACAGTTTAATTCTTCTTCCGAGCGTGAATCCAAGTCGTCTCAGTTTTGCGTCAGTCAACGTCGCTCGCTTCTTGTTATGAGCTGTACAAAATAGTTTTTGTTAAATTTTAGCACTTTATCCGATTTTTTAAATGTTACATATCATTGCTGAAGGCCAGCGTGAGAAACGATCTACCGCTACTAGAAAATACTTTTCGGGTTTGTTCAAGTATTTAATCGGACCCCAAAAATTAGTTCTTGGGCATTTGATGACCTGCCCACTTAAAGATAATACAGTTGGTTTCACCTTAATTCAGCAATTATTACCTCTCATTGTGGCTGTTTTTCATTTAATTCAGTTGTCTGGAACTTTGGTAAATTAAATCAGTTGCCTTGACAGGAAAAAAAGAATTAAAAAATGTTTTCTCGTTTGTTTAGTATTTTTCAGTTTTCTTTGTTTGACAATATTTTTTAAAATTTTTTGTGCACGAAATATTCCGTGCTAATTACCAAGATTTTAACTCTCCTTGTTTTATAATGAATCTAGCTGCATAGTTACTTATGGCCTGGTAGCAAACATCGTAAATCAAATCAAACATTTTTATTCTACCTTTTAGCTACAATTTTAAAGTCTTCAGACCGAAAGATGAAATTTAACTACGGTTTAATTTTTAACTTTGTGAATGATTCGTGATCTAAATAAACACGGCTATATATCGTGGTGCATTGCAAATCATTTCCAATTAAACGCTGATAAACAGTGGGTTGATAAACAAAAAATTGAACGCACGTACCAGCTACAAGATCAGAAATGGTTAGAGTAAGATTTTGCATTGTCAAAAATTATTTTGTATACAAAAAAAGCTGATACTTATCTCTATTTCTTTGTTTCATCAACATCCAATAAAACAACAAATTGGAAAAAAATGATTATAAAGGGCCTCAATGCAAGATGAAAAAGAATCAATTAATAAAAAAAATGAGCTTAATTTATTCTAAAACATCTATTTGTAATGAACAGTAAAAACGAACGTAGAAGTCACCTAACCCAGGTCCACCGGACAATTCTCCCAATCAATTAAAAGGAGAAATAAGGCACTTTTTTCACAAGACTGTTTCAAAAGAATATTGTATTGCCCGAATAACAGATATAACCATTAAATCATAAATAAAATGTCGATTAAACTAATTTGTAGCCGCCTATCAAAATACAAATATTTTTTTTTTGAAAAATTTCAAAATGTAAATGTTGCGCGTTTTTATACAGAATTAAATTTCAGAATATAAACATGCTTGTCAATGATATTCTACTGTCGGTAGTGAGTTAGATTTGAGGTGTAACTCATAGAGTAATTTCGGATAGGGTACACCGTCTGCTTGTCACGCTATCTTATTTTCGGCCGGATAGATTTGTGCAACTTCTTAGTCTAATACCGATCTTAATCTTACTCTTATATCTCCTAGTCTCAATAGATCTAGAGTATAATGGTTTTTATTACGAGTCGGTCTCTTGAAAAAAGCAACTAAGTTGTAAGTTAAATTCAATATGCTATGGTGCTGAAATTACAAGTAATTTCAGCACTTACAAATAAGTGGGTTGTTAGTTAGATGGATCGTGATTGGTTAAAATTAAAAACTTTATAGAGATAAAATATCCAATTTATAACCAAATAATATATATAGTTTATATCTGGTTCCACCCATCCGGGGTTTACAGA
>NC_087066.1:3123984-3276484 GCF_963678635.1 Symsagittifera roscoffensis
TCTATATCTGGTTCCGGTAGCTTACTTATGGGGGGATTATACGGTTGATCCCTTTACCTTTACTCCATATACCACCTTTTTTTGCTATTTTAAAAGTTGGACCTAATTATAAAACCCAAAAAACGTATAACAATTTTTGTGTTCATATGCACACATACATGCAAACGTTTCTCCACAAGGCCGGTTTTTTTTCACTTTCCCTCACAATTGTATTTCAGTTATTAAAAACTGTTTCTACGTTGTCATAATGTAATGAAATTCTGCATGGTGAAAAATTTAGCTACTGGGAACACATTTTCTTTTATACATTACATCCTAACATCACGCTGTTAGTCATAATAACATTTAAGAATCAGTCAGAACCCTGATACGAGCAGTTTTGTTGAAAAATTTAAAACTTCTTATTCTTTCTAACTCAATCACGGAACAAGTATAGTTAGGTGAAACTTCATCGACGAATTGTTTTTATGCTGCTATATTAGCTCAGCTCCAAAGTTGAGGTAAGGTTAAACCGGCTCCCAAAAATAACTAAAGATCGGGTGCTGGCGACAAACTTACGCTAATGCTCATAAAACAATTCAGTTTCGAGCCGTTTGGCTATTCGCGATTGTTATCTTTGTTGGGAATTTCTGACCAATTGTTCAGACGAATTGAAATTGTTCACAGTTAGTTTCTGAAGCTAGTATTAAAATTGATCGAACAAGATGTGAAAACAATTTTTTTTGCTTGAATAGCAAATCCCGTGAAAGGATTTTTGTTTCACAAATCTTATTCGCTTTAATTTCTTGCAATCTGGATCGCAGAGTTTTTCACATTTTCCATCATTTTCTTTCAAAGATCCTGGAAAATGATGTATGTTTGGGTCGTTTATATTTTGCTGATAAGTCAGCCTCTTCTGCTGCTCACAGGTGAGTGATTTCTCTTTTCAATTTTTTTGTCTTCACCCTGTTTTGTGCATCCCTAAAGGAAAACGAACTTTTTCTACCCATAAAGAAATAGATATCCCTTGTGAGCAAAACTAAACCCAACATCAGACTTTTTCCAGTTCGAAGTGTAAACCCGATAAAAACCTCCTTAGAAGTATGGTCCCGAAAAACTACCCATATAATAGTCAACAGAAAAATCTTAGAGACAGTTTTTTAGTTTTGCCAGTGAATTGATGTTTTATAAAGACTTGCCGGTTTCTTCCGGGTCTGAAAATGCCAGTTTTCACCATTTGCACTAAATTAGTCGAAATGCGTGAAATTGTAAAAAACAGCTGAGTTTAGTAAAGTTGTCACTCTGAACAATTAAACAATATTGCTTAGAATGTTTCACTTTGCATTAACATTATTTTTTCTCCACTTTTTCGGGAAAATTTCACTCTGACGCAACATTTAGTACAATTAATAAAAACTGGTAATCCATAAATCAAGTTTTGATCTGTGGAAAATTATACCGCAAAATCAGAATTTTACTCTCTAAAATGCTTGTTTTCAATGTGGAAAATTTTTCCTTCAAAATTCAATAAAATTTCAGTACGAGGTCAAACTGTGTATTTTGAGACTTTCATGCGGATTCCGCAACAAGGATGCTCCCTTTGTTCGTCTTTTAATCTTACTTTTTCTTTGATCGTTTCGACAGATTTCGAACATGTTTAAAGACTTGTATCTGGAATCCAGGAACATGCAGACACATAATTATGCGCTTATCCAGTGCACAGTTTGGCATCGTCTTGTTTTTCATAGACCAAGAGCAAATCATTGGAGCTACTCTCTATGAGTTTATCAAAATTTGGTTTCAATCACTTACCAATAGTATCCGTGTTAAAACAAAAAAACGCCAATTTCTAAATTTTTTTCGAACTGATAGTTTCACTTTTTTGCTGAAAATGTTTCAAGTCGCAAGAACGTTTTTTTTTACTCCGCTTAATCAAGAAATAAATCACTACCTTGCAAATTTTAGTGCAGCTGAGGAAAAAGGGGAGTTTTCAGACCCGGGTTACATCAACAAGTCATTGAAACCAAGTATTGATAGTTTTATAGAAGGTAACTTTGATCAGTTGCTCTTGGCTATGTAAAAAAAAATTTTAAAGAAATGTTGTCATTATTGAAATTGGGAATTATAGTGGGTAAATCCTGAATTTGCGTTTAATTTTGTCCAGTACTGTAGATCAACCACATAATTGATATAGATAATATCAAGAAAGGGCCTAGAAATTATAATATTTTTCATTTGTTTTTGCAACAGCGTAAACAATAAGTTTTAAAAGTAAAATGATATAGTTCTTTCGCGAATACAGAATTACTCAAAATTGAAAACAAAACCGGTGGAACTGAAACTTTTCTTGAAAATTGTTTTTCAGAACTTTCAGTACTTATTATAATAGAGATTAAATAAACCCCCTGAAAAGTGTTTTTGTAATTGAGCTGATGTTTGGGAATTGCGTAATCCGCTCAATAAAGTGTAAGGAAAAAGTTGAACGTAAGCGCTACACTAGTGGGAAAAAACAAAAGTTCAAGTTTTTACTCCACAAAATGTTTAATTTTAAGGACCATTTCAGACACCTTTTTTCGAGTTTTATTAAGTTGCTTACATCAACCGACAGCAAATAATGAAAACTACAATCTCTGAAAGTCTCGCGCTTTGATTTGAAGCTCATATCAGTCTGTTCTGTGTCTGAAAAAGCCAATTTTTATCTCTTTCAAGAAGTTTCAGAGTTGATGAAATTTGTAAGACTAAAAAAGCCATTTTCTCGATTAAAAAGTTTCACATTGCAAGATCATTCTCTTCTACTCTGTTCACTCGAAAAAAGCATTCTCTCCTAGTAAACCTAATACAATTGTACAAATGGTCAGTCCAGTCTAGCGTCCTTAGACCTGGAATAATCCGGTAAGCGCTTCACATTAAAATTGAGACTTTCAGAGCCTCTCAAAGTCTCAATTTTTGATCCAATCCACGCCTCTGAATCAGAGGAGTGGACACTTCAGATCATCAGTAGTCAAAATTTAGTAAAAATCCAAATTTATAAAGTAAATGTTGTAAAAAAATGTCCTTAAAATAAGGCATTTTAGATAGAAAAAACGTAATTTTACGTTGAATAGTGTCAACTCGTGTAGTTTTTCTGTTTCGAGCAGCTGCGTTTCAACAATGTCTATAATGCTATCCTCAAAACTATAATTACTTTTCAAAAATTTAGCAGTTCGTTCCCGGTCTAAAACTTTTGTTCCCGCTCTAAAAACAATGGTAAGCTTCGAAAACCAACTGAGTACTCTGCGAAGAACTCAATTTTCTTGCTGGTTAAGTTTCCTCCCGCATTTAAGAAAAGTGAAAATAAATCGATTATAATGGATTTTCGTGGTCTATAATGTTGTAAAATAATCGATTCCGACAACAAAATGTTACGTTCAGACAACAAAATTGGACTAAAAATGGATTTAAATCCACTTTTTCTCGCCAAAACAAAATGCATTATATATTTCATTTTGAATCCATTATAATGGATTTTATAATAAGTAGGAAATCATAATAAAATGGGTTTTGTTTCCACTTTGTTTTTGTTTCGCGCGTCGTGCAAAATGTTGCAAGAATTTTAGCATTTATCAAGTGAGTGATGCGGAAACTTTGCAAAGCGAGTGTACGGCCTAACCCATTTCTAAACCTAAACTCAAATTTCAAAAAGATTCCGTTGAGCTCTCCCCCCCTTCCCCCAACGTTTGCCACTTTGCTCCCCTTCAATCCCCCTAACGTTTGCCCCTTTGCTCCCCTCCCCCCACTGAAACCCCCACCTGAACAGCCCCCACCTGAACACCCCCGCCTGAACCACCCCACCCCCCACCTGAACCCACATACCCCCCCATCACCTGAACCCCCACCCCACGCCTGAACACCCCCCCCCCCACCTGAACAAAAAACCCCTCCCCACCTGAACACCCCTACCTGAACCCACCCCCACCTGAACACGTTACGTTGGGGGGGGGGGTGAGGTTTGTTGTGAATGGGCAAACGCTATGGGGGGTAATGTTGAGTAAAGTAACAAAAATATCAAAATTAGGTAGAAAAAAATTCAATTGAACAACAAGTAACCAACGTAACCAACTTCAATTCAAAACGTAGAAAAGACTTTATGTGCGTTGAAATTTGCGTCTCAGTAAAGTGAAAAAATTGGTTATAATTTAGTTTAATTGTCAGTGTCCACAAAAGTGAAAAAAAAAATCAATTATAATGGATGAAAAAAGAATTTTGTTGCCTCGAAAAATAGTAATATTATTTAATATTATAATCCATTCTTAATTCATTATAATCGATTTGTTTTCACTTTTGTGGGCATTGACAAGGAAACTCAATTATAATCGATTTTTATTCATGGAACTCCAATGCAGGCTCGCTTGAACATTTGCTTTTCCCGGTTATTCGAGAACGCAAGATCCCATCGAGAAGTTAAGATGCAAATACTGAAAAATTCTATCGCAAAAAATTTGCAAATTTTTCAGATCAAATATATGGACAAAATCATAGAGGGTAGCTGATCCATAGCTCTCTGTTCCTTTAGACTTTTACTTTGTTTCAGTTTAAAAAAAAATACTGTAAAAGAATCCCATAAAATGGTATATTCACAGGGGTAAAACTTCGATGTTTCATTTAAATTGAATAATTTTGATGTTTAAGAGACTCTTTCCTATAAATTGTAAATCCTAGTAAAAAAATGAAGAACAGAAAAATTAGGACTATTTTTTTGGCTGTGGTCTTTGAATATGATTGCAGTTTACCCGTTAAATCGAATGTTTTGTGTTTTGCTCAACTCTGTTGTTTTCTTCCTTTAGATAGTTGTTTTTGTCTCTGGCTTCCGCGAGTCCAAGCTAATCTTCATCAAGCAAATTCAAGTGTCACTTTTCTTGTTTGCTTTTTGCTTTCTGACAATAGTCAACTTTACTCCGTTTCATTTTTCTTGCTTGCTGACAATAGTCCACTTTAACTATCAGTTTTGGGAGCTCACCCAATGGTTGATAAATTCTATCATACTTTTGAAATCGAAGCATTTTTGAAATTCTGTGGACTTCGGTGCAAAGTGTGAGATTGCCATTGACACATTTTAGAGTTGTTTTCGCTATCAAATTATCCGAGTTTGACCATTTACGTTTAACAATCGAATTAAGGTATTTCGAGGCCCGTTAAATCGAATGTTTTGTGGTTTGCTCGATTCAGTTGTATTCTCCCCTTAGATAGTTGTTCTTGTCTCTGGCTTCCGCGCGTCAAATCAAAAATCACTCGTTAAATCGAATGTTTTGTGTTTTGCTCGATTTTGTTGAGTTCTCCCCTTAGATAGTTGTTTTTGTATCTGGCTTCCGCGAGTCCAAGTTAATCTTGATCAAGCAAATTCAAAATTCACTTTTCTTGTTTGCTTTCTTGCCTTCTGACGAAAGTCCATAGTCCATTTCACTTTTCTGGCTTGCTGGCAATAGTCCTTTTTAACTAGCAGTTTTAGGCGCTCACCCAATGGTTGATCAAGGCTACCATAGTTTTCAAAAAGTCGATTTCAAAAGTCGATTTTGTTGTGTTCTCCCCTTAGATAGTTTTTTTTTGTCTCTGGCTTGCGCGAGTCCTAGCTAATTTTGATCAAGCGATTTCAAATTTCACTTTTTTTGCTTGCTGACAATATTAAACTTTAACTAGCAGTTTTACGAACTCTCCCAAGGTTGTTCAATTCCAGCATAATTTTGAAATTGAAGCATTTTCGAAGTTCTGTGGATTTCGTTGAAAAGTTTGCGATTGACACTGACAACACTTTTAGAATTCTGTTCACTTTGCTATCAAAACATTGAAGCTTGACCAGTTAGGTTCAAAAATTGAATTAACGTATTTCGAGGCTGAAAAGACAGCTTTAAAAAACTCAAGTTTGAACAGTCATCTATTTCATCTTTGCAACTCATTTGCAGTAACGAAGCAGTGATTTTTTTATGTATACAGATTGGAACCACATTTTAAACAGTTGGTGACTTTCAGGGAAGGAACATCACTAAGTTCACTGTGCAATTTGAAGCTGAGCCAATCTAGCCTCCAGCTTTTTGCAAAGGACCCCCTTCAACTTCTTTCAAAAAGCGACTAATATTGAGGGGAACGCGCGCTGGTAAAACGCAGTTTTTATCGACGTCAACCTTGGCATGTTTTTTAAATTCAATTTTGCAAGTCGCTACGTTTTGGAAACTAAAGTTCGAAACGAAACTTTAGGGTCCAAAAGGTAGGCTTCATAAGTCGATTCTGTTGTGTTCCCCTCTTAGAAAGTTTTTTTCTCTGGCTCCGCAATTCCAAGCTAATTTTGATCAAGCGAATTCAAGTTTCACTTTTCTTGATGCGTTTTCCTTTTCTGACAGTAGCCCACTTCAGTCCATTTCATTTTTTTTGCTTGCTGACAGTAGTAAACTTTAACTAGCAGTTTTGGGAGCTCACCCAATGGTTGTTCATTTCTATCATTTTTTTGAAATTGAAACAGTTTTGAAACTCTGTGGAATTCGGTGCAAAGTGTGCCATTGCCATTGACAACATTTTAAGAAATCTGTTCGCTATCAAAACACGCAGTGATTTTTTTATGTATACAGATTGGAACCACATTTTAAACAGTTGGTGACTTTCACGGAAGGAAAATCACTAAGTTCACTGTACAATTTGAAGCTGAGCCAATCTAGCCTCCAGTTTTTTGCAAAGGACCCTCTTAAACGTTTTTCAAAAAGCGACTAATATTTAGGGGAACGCGCGCTGAGAAAACGCAGTTTTTATCGACGTCAACCTTGGCATGTTTTTTAAATTCAATTTTGCAAGTCGCTACGTTTTGGACACTAAAATTCGAAACGAAACTTTAGGGTCCAAAAGGTAGGCTTCATAAGTCGATTCTGTTGTGTTCCCCTCTTAGAAAGTTTTTTTCTCTGGCTCCGCAATTCCAAGCTAATTTTGATCAAGCGAATTCAAGTTTCATTTTTCTTGATAGCTTTTTCGCCTTCTGACAGTAGCCCACTTTAGTCCATTTCATTTTTCTTGCTTGCTGACAGTATTAAACTTTAACTAGTAGTTTTGGGAGCTCACCCAATGGTTGTTCAATTCTATCAAACTTTTGAAATCGAAACATTTTTGAAATTCTGTGGAATTCGGTGCAAAGTGTGCCATTGCCATTGACAACATTTTTAGAAATCTGTTCGCTATCAAAACATCCGAGCTTGACCAGTTACGTTCACTGAAATTGGACCAGTGATCTATTTCATTTTGGCAATTCATTTGCAGTAACGAAGCAGTGAATTTTTTGATGTATAAAGATTGGAACCGCATTTTAAACAATTGGCGACCTTCACGGAACATCATTAAGTTCACTGTACAATTTAAAGCTGAGCCACCTCTTGGCTAGTAGCTTGTAGCATGCTTAAATCTAGCCTCCAGTTTTTTGCAAAGGACCTCCTTAATTTTTTTTAAAAGGGCGACTAATATTGAGAGGAACGCGCGCTGAGAAAACGCAGTTTTTGTCGACGTCAATTTTGTAACGTTTTTTTTTTAAATTTATCTTTGCAAGTCGCTACCTTTTGGACACTAAAGTCCGATACGAAAATTTTCGATGGTGCTATTTTTGTGAGTGCCAGTAAGAAATTATTTTTTGCCTTGTTGACAGAATATGAGGCGTTCGGATTTTACATATATGTGAAAACTGGGTCTAACCTCTATGCCGGCACAGACGCAAATGTTAGAATGGATGTCCAATTCGAGACGAAGAATCAGACCTGGGTACTCAATGATGGCAGGGACAACTTCGAGCAGAATAAGTATGTCACGAATAAAAAAATTGGTTACCTGTTCATTTCTTAAACTACTTTCGAGTGTGTCAAAACGCGCGACGTGGAAAGGCGTTTTAAGAATTTCTCGATGGTACCAATAAGCAGGGGCAGGCCGTTAGTGCTTAAAAAGGCATATTTTGACTTTTTCAAAAAAACGCCAGCGGGGCAAAACTTTGGTCAAACAAGGGTCTTAGTAAGAATTTGGGAGAGCTCAGAAAATAAATCTTCCCCTCCGAATCCTTCCCGCCCATCATCGAGAAAAATAAAGATCAGCCCCTACTTCTATATTCAAAATTTTTCGAAACAACAATTAAAAGTCTCAATGCTCAGTTGGTTGAGGACCTTTGTTTTCTGATGTGTGTTAGTTATTTTATTGTGACCATTGAAAATGGGGAGGATTGTTGTAATCGGGTGTTTTTTTTAGCTTTGTTTCAGCCTTGTGCTTTCTACGCAAAATCGAGGAAAAATGTTTTTACACGGTTTTTTCTAGTATTTTTTTCTAGAAAAAACTGTTTTTCAATTTGCCCATTTTACTATGACTGTCAAATATGCCTAAGTTTTAGTTTTTGATTCAGATCCTTTTTATCACATCATGTAGAAAAACGACACTAAGTTGAATTTTTTCTCCTGTTTTTAATACTGTGGTCGGAACATTCTTTGCTATCCTTGTTTATCTTTTTTTTACCCGACAAACATTCATCAATGTAGTACGAGTTATATATCATGTTAAAATCATTTCAGTCAAGATTTGAACAACAAAAAAAAATCAAAAAATCTGAATGTCGAGAATGACCGGTTTGAAAGTTTTGGTTTTTGGTCAAATTTTGAGCTAATAGGTTGAGCGTACACGCTTAAAATACCTTATTTGAGCGTAATTTAAGGCGTGAAAATTTAGTTTTACTCAAGTAAAGGTTGTTTTTGTAGTGTTTTTTTTGGGAATCAGAAACTTCAAAGTTAAAAAAATTTCTGCAAAAAAATTAGAAATCGTTTTTGAAAGGTAATAATTTTCTTTTACGATTTGTTGATAAACTTACTAGTCATTTTTCTAGAAAAACTGTTTCACAATTGGTCTATTTGATTATGATTGTCGAATATGCCTAACTTATTGATATTGAATAATGATTATGATTGTCTATTTTTTTCGTTCAGATCTTTTTTATCATACCACCAGGGGCGGATCTAGGATTTTCTCGAGGGGGTCGAATTTTCAAAAAATTTTCGAAAATTTTGTTGACCTTTTCTTAGGTCGACCAAATTGATTTTCCCAGCTCTCCTAGAGCACTAATAAGATCCTGTTTTGGCCGAAATTTCTGCGCCGCAGGCAAAAATTTTGAAAAACAGGCCAGTAAAGGCGTTTTTTGGCACTTTTCGGAAAATTTTGATAAAAAAATCGCGTTTTTTCGGAGCGCGCTCCCCACCTAAAATAGGTATATATTGGCGCCAAAGGCGCGTTTAGAAAAATTTTAATGTCGATCGGCCAAAAATCTATTTCTTAGAAAGTACCCAAGACTG
The DNA here is from genome assembly GCF_963678635.1 of Symsagittifera roscoffensis. NCBI lineage: Eukaryota > Metazoa > Xenacoelomorpha > Acoela > Convolutidae > Symsagittifera > Symsagittifera roscoffensis. The sequence continues at coordinate 3,133,290 of NC_087066.1, forward strand.
CTCGCATCAAAACAAAGCATGAACGTTCCTTTTGCATTTCAGTGACTGTGAAGTAGCTTTTAATTTCACAAAGATAAAATTTAAAAAAAAATCGAATGCGGCTAAATTTTGGGGCCACACTGGGCCAAAGCGATAATATTCACATAAATTTTCCTATCAGAATAGAAAGACTGCCTCTACTCAATTTTGAGCTAATAGGTTGAGCGTACACGCTTAAAATACCTTATTTGAGCGTAATTTAAGGCGTGAAAATTTAGTTTTACTCAAGTAACGGTTGTTTTTGTAGTGTTTTTTTTTGGGAATCAGAAACTTCAAAGTTGAAAAAATTTCTGCAAAAAAAATTAGAAAGCATTTTTGAAAGGTAATAATTTTCTTTTACGATTTGTTGATAAATTTACTAGTCATTTTTCTAGAAAAACTGTTTCACAATTAGTCTATTTGATTATGATTGTCGAATATGCCTAACTTATTGATATTGAATAATGATTATGATTGTCTATTTTTTTCGTTCAGATCTTTTTTATCATACCACCAGGGGCGGATCTAGGATTTTCTCGAGGGGGTCGAATTTTCAAAAAATTTTCGAAAATTTTGTTGACCTTTTTTTAGGTCGACCAAATTGATTTTCCGAGCTCTCCTAGAGCACTAATAAGATCCTGTTTTGGCCGAAATTTCTGCGCTCCCCACTCAAAATAGGTATATATTGGCGCCAAAGGCGCGTTTAGAAAAATTTTAATGTCGATCGGCCAAAAATCTATTTCTTAGAAAGTACCCGAGACTGCTCGCATCAAAACAAAGCATGAACGTTCCTTTTGCATTTCAGTGACTGTGAAGTAGCTTTTAATTTCACAAAGATAAAATTTAAAAAAAAATTGAATGCGGCTAAATCTTGGGGCCACACTGGGCCAAAGCGATAATATTCACATAAATTATCCTATCAGAATAGAAAAACTGCCTCTACTCAATTTGGCGTAATTTCTGGGGTAGATTGAACAGCCACGGACGCTTTTATAGTTCGACTTTTTATCGCGCGTAAATTAAAGGAAATTAGCATTTTTCAAAATAACTCTTCAAAAATGATCATGGGCGAAAAATCAATTCGACTTTGAACTCAAAACATCAATATTTTCAGACTGTATTAATCAGGGATGGATCTAAGATTTGCTCGAGGGGGGGCGGATTTTCAGAAAATTTTGTCGATCTTTTTTTAGGTCGACCAAACTGATTTTCTGAGCTCTCTTAAACAACTATGAACATTAAAATCACTATAAAAACTCACTATATAAATTTTTGAAAAAAACAGGCCAAACAAGCGTTTTTAAGCAATTTTGAAAAACTTTCATCAAAAATTTGTCTTTTTTCGACGTGCGCTCTGCACTTAAAATTAGTATATGTTGGCGCCAAAGGCGCCTTTAGAAAAATTTTAGGGTCCGTCACCAAAAATGGATTTCTCAAAGTAGTACAAAGAGGGGACCCTTTGGGTCGGCAGGGGGTCGAATTCCTGAGGGGAAGGGGGCGTATTTGTTTTACTCTTCTCAAATAAATGTTTTACTATTTCCAAAAAAAACCTGATTGAAATTGATGTGTAATCCAATTATACGAAATAATAGGTCCATTTGAAAACAGCTTTACGTAATCATTTTATGTTAAAAAAAACATGGATAAAAATGTGATTTTATAAATTTAATTGAGGCATAATTTGCTTTAAATTTTGTTTTATAATAAACACTTCCATAAAAACAAACTTTTTTTTTGTAAAGTCATAAACGGGATCGATCAATCTATGTTCTTAACGGAAACGTGTGATGGTTTTAGAAAAGACAAATTCGTGAAGTATGTACCGGACTATGGTGATATCAAGAGCATCACTCTGTATCATGATGGAAGCGGCCTTTTATCACCTTGGCAAATCAAAAGTGTGAGTAGGTGTTTGAGTTTACCTCAGAAAAAGTAGTAGCATGTCAACTATCTCTATGTAGGAAGCAACTGAAATTTTTAATTTATAAGAAAAATGGTCATAAAAATTGTAGCCGACATTTGTACAGAATGCTTGGAAGCCACGTTATACTGTATCAAATGCATAAAATGAATGAACGCATGAGGTATTGATTGAATTATCAAATTAATTAGACTTGTAATCGTTAGTCTGATTTTTTTTTCAAAATAAACTGTAACTTTTGCTATTTTGTGCTTGGGTTGATTATTTTCTCCCGACAAATTTCGACCTTTTTAGGTAACTTTGGCCCTTTTGAGATTATTAAGAGCAATGAACGTAGTGAAAACTCTTATATAAGTCTTGCTATTTTTTTGTTTTTTTTTTCAGGAAAAAGGCTTAAAATGATCATAAAACTCTGTACTAACTACAGATTTGCATTTACACATATTGATGCAATTATAAATGTACTTAGTTATTTATGCACTTTTTGAGTTCAATGAAATTAATCTGCTGAAAGTGACGTGAATAACACTCTCCAAATACAAACGTGGAAATGGCGCGAAAAAACGTGAACGATTTCTAGTTTCGAAAAGGGGAACTTAACTTTTAGATTTCCAGCGGAATAAAACTTTACCTGTTGATCCAATTTTCTCAAGTTGGGTTAATGTTATCAAAAAAGTGCCGATCGTAAATCATTCTTGCAATTCAAAGAGCCTAAAAGACATCTTTTTTCTTTGAAGTTCGAAAGTTGAGATTTCTTTCTCCAAAGCCAGTGTTTTATATGTTAACTGGCGTTCATTACTCATTTCCAATCTTCGAATGGCTCTGATTAATATGCAAAATTTGTATTCGCATGACCTATGAGCGGCGTTCAGCCCGTTTCATAGATTGTTCCAAATGAAATTGAGGCAAGCTCGTTGTATAAATAAAACATTGGTAGACGTTAAAAACATAGCGAGTACTTTTAACTTTACATAGAGTGCAAGAAGAAGGTTTTTAGAAAAAAAATGTCCCATATTCTTTGTGTGGAACAATCGGGAAACAACTATTTTAGAGATACTGAAGGTCTTTTAGAAAATTGTGCGTTTTCACAGAAAAAAGTTATACCGTGTGAAAGATAGTAAGAATTCAGCTCGAACTTGATTTTTTTCTTTAGGACAGTTTTTTTGATTAAAATTATGGTTTTGGATGCCAGTTTGGTTTGCCCATTTGGGATAAAAGTTTGCACGAAACAGCAAATGTCTTTGAACGCGTAGAATAAATGGTAAACAATTCCTTTGAAAATGGAAAATAAAATGAAAGAGACTGCTTGTATCAATGCGAAACCCTGAATGTTCCGACTGCCTTTTAAGGACTATGGAGCAGTAATAACATAAAAAGTTTACATGTAATAAAATAAGTTTACATGTAATATAAGAAAACATATTTAGGTAAGAGAACCAATTGGACACAAAATTATCACTTTGTTTCTAATTTTTTAATGTATCAATTAAAGTTGAACTACACTTACATAGCTCGTGCGATTTTTTTTTCAGCGAAAACTTTTTCAAGCTGCAGTTTGATTTTTCGCAGTTTGATTTTTTAAGTTTCATTTCGTTTTTGTTAAAAGAAGATTCAAACTCCAAAATAAAACAGCAAATTTTATGAAATTTCTAACACTTGGATTTAAATTTTCAGAATTTTATCGAAAATGTCAAAAATAATTTTGTTGTCATTAAAAAATTTTTCTACAAAACTCATTCCGGACAAATTAAAAGAAATCCAAGACTTTCAACAAATTGTTCTCTGCCTCAAGTATTCTTGTTTCTCCGGTTTTCGAAGGAAAAAACAAAATGATTGCTCTCGGTGTGGTTTTTTTTCAGACAAATTGAAGAAAAACAACTGAAGAAAAAACAAAAGAAAAAAACCACCCCGAGGAAAAATATTCTGTTATATTTGTTGCGAAAGTTGGACCAATTGGGAAGGTTTTGTTATAAAAAATTTTTAGGCAATAGAACCAATTGGACACAAAAAATATCACCCTGTTCCTATTTTTTATTATTTATCAATTAACGTTGAAAGACACTAATATAGTTCGCGCGACGCTTTTGATAACTTTTTTCAGCTAAAATTTTTTCCAGCTCAATTTTGACCTTTTGCGGTTTGATTTATGATTTATTTTGAAATCAATTCGTTTTTTTCAAAAATAATTCAAATAGCATAATTGATAAAAGCACGTGAAAAATAACTAGCTTTGAAAATGGGTTTCAATTTTCAAATTTCATCGAAATTAAGAAAAATAAACTTCGTGTTAGAAAAAAGACTTTCTACAAAACTCATTCCAGACAAATTAAAGGGAAGGCAGGGCATTCAACAATTTGGCCTGACTCGAATAATCATGTTTCTCCGGTTTCCGAAGGAAGTGACAGAATGTTTCCGCTCGGTGTGGTTATTTCTTCAGACAAGTTTCAACTTTATAACTAGCATTTTTTGACGCAAATGTTCTTCTTATAAGCAGTTATCTTTGTCCCGAGATCACATTAAAACCGTTCAAGCCAGATTATTTTTCATAAACTTATGTGGGTTTAAAAGTTTTGTCAATTTGGCCGGTTTGGGAAAATTAATGCGCGATACATTCCAAGCTACTAACACAAAAGCGGAGACTTAATCAGTCTTAGAAATTGTTTATAATTGTATTTAGGCAAGCTTTCTGGTCTATTTAATTTTTCGCAAGATGTGAAAAATACCTTTTTAAATTTTACATTGCGTGTGATGAAAAATCAAAAAATCTCAAAAAATGTTTGAAATGTGTTTTTTTTCTGGAAAATTCATCATATTTTTAAAGCAAGCACAAGTCAAGGGCAAGTCAAAGCTTTCTGTTCCTCATAGCATGAGCTGATAGAAAACTTGTGCCACTAATGCGATTTATCCTCAAGAGAAAGGGTCAAAGTGCAGCTGTTCATCTGCTCACGGAAAACCGCTGTTATGCCCTCACACGACCTTAAGAGATCTAAAAGTTGTTATAACAATCACTTTTTGATAATCTGTCCCAGTTTGAGAAAATGATCATTATCCAACTTTTTTCAGAAGAAAATCAAACAAATTTTACAATTAAAGCTCAAAATGACAAAATGTGCTCGCTTAATTCTTAAACAAAATTTGAATTATATGATTATTTCGTGGTAGCCATCAGATTTTTAGATCTTTAAATGTTTGTTCAGATACACAAAATGGATTTTGTGAAGATTTGAACAGCTCGCATTTCACATTATGGCCTTTTTCCATATAGATAAATCGTTTTAGCTTATCTCGACTTGAACTTGAAAGATGAAAATGAGTGAAGGGCAATTGTAAAATAAAACAGTTGATGTGGCTTATTCTTTCAAATTACCTATTTGAAAAAAATAATTAAGCAAAATTTCTCGTATCAGGGAAAAACTTTGGTTTTTCCAAAGCCTGTAAGCTCTATAGAGTCGGGTTAATTTGATAATAATTGATAAAATTTTGAAAAAAAACTCAATATTTTTGAATATTTTTGAAAACCATCCCCCAACATGCAAGTGCAAAGTGATGAATTTTGCATACAGCAAAAGTATTGAATAGTCCAAACAGCATGCCTCAATTCAACTTGCAATAAGCTCTAAGACGGATTAGTTCTTACACTTTAATAGTTTTTAAAATACATCGAGCTGTAATTACCCCAAATTGGCCAAACTGACTATACTTAAACCCCTATAAGTAAACAAAAGTTATCACTGGTGACAAATGTTTTCAAATTTTATTTCAAGACAAAAACAATTTTTGGATGAAATAAAAAATCAGTCAAAATTCCCTGTTAAAAAGTCGAAGTTTGTTTGGAGAAAAAAACCAACTGAGCACAATTATTCCGTCACTTTCTTCGAATGTCGGAAGAATAATGTATAATACGTTTTCTTACGTTGAATATCATGTAAAAGACTAACATATGATGTCGACGGTGAAAAAATTGATTTGTTCCAGGTTAATATTTTCTGGGCGAAGGATGCTTCCTGGACTCATTTTAATTACGACGAAAAATGGATCAAAGATGGTGAAAAAATTCCAATGTACCCCGACAGAGCAGGTATAACAAAAACAAACCCATCTAAGCAATCTAACCTTCTTTATTTTCTGGAGAAATAGAAAACTCCGTATTCGAACGGATTTTTTATGGATAACAAAGAAGATTTCCAGAAATCTTCTGCAGATTCAAAACATGAATTTTCAGCGGATATTCTAATGAAAATATTGATCCGTGCAAACGTGATATCAAAATGCACCTATGCACTTTCGAAATATGTAACATTACAAAAAACCGAGACAGCTAAGATTTTGGTTTCAGAATTTTTGCAGTTTTTTCGACTCTCTGCAGTTTTTTTGACTAACTTTTTCGTTCTTATTCTAAAAAATGCTTTTTAGTTGCGCTTAACTTGGTTTTTCATAAATTTGCTTCACGCTTTTCAAATCGTTTGTACTGAATTTGATTGAAAAGTTATTTCCTAACAAACAATCATATGTCCTAACTAGCAATTTTTTTATTGCTGTTAAGTTCTGCATCTCCGCAGTCAACACTTTTTTACAACGAAACAAGACTACTCGTATCAGGGCAAAGCCCCGACTGTTTCGACTGCCTTTACAACAATTATCAATCCAATCAAAATTACAATCAAAAGCAAAAATTATTTCGAACGGAAAATACCAATTTGAAATGCGATCTCGATTATCTCCAAGATCCGTATTTATAAAACTAATGATTTTAAGCACGAGGTAGCTTTCTCATAGATTAATTTCAAATAAAGTACACCGTCTGTTTGTCACGCTATTTTTTTCGGCCGGATAGATTCGTGCAACTTCTTAGTCTAATACCAATCTTAATCTTACTCTTTTATCTCCTAGTCCCAATAGATCTAGTCTATGCTGGTATTTGCGGGTTAGGTTTTTGGAATTCGTCCAAAGGAGAACAACTGTCTTCTAAGATTTATTCAAAGTGTTCTGGTGCTGAAACTACAAGTATTTTCATCACTACAAATAGTTGTCAGTGTTAGTTAGTAATATATGTAGTATGATTGTAAAAATTCTGTCAAAAATGGCTAGTTAAAAATTCCGAAATTAATCCGAAGAAACCCGCCCCCCCGCACAATTATTCTGTTACTTTCGTATCGAAAGTCGGAGCAATAACGATGATCCCCAACATATCTTGGTTACCAGTTTTGACTAGAATCTATTGAGACCTGATAAACCAAAGACAAATTAATTCCCTGAGTTCTAGAACACATCAGTGAAGTGTTTCGTGACCCAGAAAATTCACGAAAAGCACTACAAATTTTTTGTTATATTTAAAATACACCATTTTACAAAATTGAAAAATTAATTCAGAGAGAACAATTTAGAGACAAAATTACTTAGAAATGAAACAGACGATGTGTCGCTCGTGCAACAGAATCATGACACTGCTGTGCATCGCTGTTACCACAGTGATATCAAGCTTTTCGGTAAAAACAAACATCATGAACGAAACTGCAATGCATTTCTAAAATATATTACAGGTTTCCAAACCCAAGGTAAAATAATTTGTTGAAGCTCTACAATGATATGACAATTAAATGGACATTTGCCATTTATTTTGTACCAAAATTTTTTTCACTCCACAAATAATCACACACAGAAACAAATAAACAGCAGCAAGAAAATACAATTTACAAAATTTCACCAATAGACATTCAAAATTTACACAACAATTATCACCAATAGACATTCAAAGTTTATACAACAATTATCAATCCAATCAAAATTACAATCAAAAGCAAAAATTATTTCGAACGGAAAATACCAATTTGAAATGCGATCTCGATTATCTCCAAGATCCGTATTTATAAAACTAATGATTTTAAGCACGAGGTAGCTTTCTCATAGATTAATTTCAAATAAAGTACACCGTCTGTTTGTCACGTTTTTTTTTTTCGGCCGGATAGATTCGCGCAACTTCTTAGTCTAATACCAATCTTAATCTTACTCTTTTATCTCCTAGTCCCAATAAATCTAGTCTATGCTGGTATTTGCGGGTTAGGTTTTTGGAATTCGTCCAAAGGAGAACAACTGTTTTCTAAGATTTATTCAAATTGTTCTGGTGCTGAAACTACAAGTATTTTCATCACTACAAATAGTTGTCAGTGTTAGTTAGTAATATATGTAGTATGATTATAAAAATTCTGTCAAAAATGGCTAGTTAAAAATTCCGAAATTAATCCGAAGAAACCCGCCCCCCCCGCACAATTATTTTGTTACTTTCGTATCGAAAGTCGGAGCAATAACGATGATCCCCAACATATCTTGGTTACCAGTTTTGACTAGAATCTTTTGAGACCTGATAAACCAAAGACAAATTAATTCCCTGAGTTCTAGAACACATCAGTGAAGTGTTTCGTGACCCAGAAAATTCACAAAAAGCGCTACAAATTTTTTGTTATATTTAAAATACACCATTTTACAAAATTGAAAAATTAATTCAGAGAGAACAATTTAGAGACAAAATTACTTAGAAATGAAACAGACGATGTGTCGCTCGTGCAACAGAATCATGACACTGCTGTGCATCGTTGTTACCACAGTGATATCAAGCTTTTCGGTAAAAACAAACATCATGAACGAAACTGCAATGCATTTCTAAAATATATTACAGTTTTCCAAACCCAAGGTAAAATAAATTGTTGAAGCTCTACAATGATATAACAATTAAATGGACATTTGCCATTTATTTTATACCAAAATTTTTTTCACTCCACAAATAATCACACACAGAAACAAATAAACAGCAGCAAGAAAATACAATTTACAAAATTTCACCAATAGACATTCAAAATTTACACAACAATTATCACCAATAGACATTCAAAGTTTATACAACAATTATCAATCCAAACAAAATTACAATCAAAAGCAAAAATTATTTCGAACGGAAAATACCAATTTGAAATGCGATCTCGATTATCTCCAAGATCCGTATTTATAAAACTAATGATTTTAAGCACGAGGTAGCTTTCTCATAGATTAATTTCAAATAAAGTACACCGTCTGTTTGTCACGTTTTTTTTTTCGGCCGGATAGATTCGTGCAACTTCTTAGTCTAATACCAATCTTAATCTTACTCTTTTATCTCCTAGTCCCAATAAATCTAGTCTATGCTGGTATTTGCGGGTTAGGTTTTTGGAATTCGTCCAAAGGAGAACAACTGTTTTCTAAGATTTATTCACATTGTTCAACAACAAAAAAGACCCTAGGAAGGTTGAAGAAATATAAAGATGTGGAACCAGATCTAAACGGGTATTTATCAATGATTAAACTTAGAACACAGTTGTTCTCATTCTGGTGTACACTAGATCTATTGAGACTAAGAGATATAAGGGTAAGATTAAGATTGGTGTTAGACTAAGAAGTTGCACGAATCTATCCGGCCGAAAATAAGATAGCGTGACGAGCAGACGGTCTACCTTATCTGAAATTACTCTATGAGCATAACCAAAAAATCATAACTCATCTGGTGCAATCAAAAGTCTCCAACAGACCTTAAATAACCTAGAATTAGACAAAAATTAGATTAGAATTAGACAAATACAAATTTTCAAAAATGTTATATGATAAGAACTTTGTAGATATGTCTCTACGACTCAATAGATCAGATCCAATATTCCGAGCAATACGAGAACTACCCGGTATTGGAAGATAACGTCAAACAAGAAACCACATACGACTAGGAAGAAATCTACCAATCGATTTCATGATTATGCGACAAAAACAAGATCAAATTTTTGTTTTTAGAATACTGCCAGAAGTAAATTTAAATTTTCATTTACTGACATAAAATTATGAAGAGTCATCTTCAATAACCTTTCATGGCGCTAAATTTAACATTTATACAATAAGGACTGATAAAAACAGCATTTTTGTCGTTTTCCTTAAATCAGCTGTAGATTAATAACATCTTGAAAAAATATTTATTGATTAGAAAAATACAAAAATTAGTTAGTATAAATCATACATTTTTAGTATATATATAAATCATCTCCTCATCCCAGCTTTATCACCTAAAACATAACAGCAAATATCAAAACAAACAATCATCAAAACTAAAACTTAACCTTTTTAACATAACCCTTTATTGATAAACTATCAAGGCTTACCCTTGTTTTCATTTAATTAATTTCTTTTTAATTAACAGATCGTCAAGGCGTCCCTTGGATCAATAAATTAAATTAAATAATATCTTAAATTTTGATCATCCAGGCTTATCTTTGGATGAAATAGAACAATTTTGTTCTCCCCCTCCCAATTTATTTAGTGTCTAAGGACCTCAATTGTCGGTTCACTTCCCAACCCTTATCAAAGACCCAAAATTAACAGAAATTTTTCAAAAACTAACCATTTCAATTAGGATGAACAGTGAAGAACTTCAGTTACTCATCCTTCACTTGATCCCCATCCTCTTAGATGACCCAGGCTAAAATACTTAAATTTAGTAAGTCATAAAATAGAAACGACCCAAGTTTCAAACGGAAACAAAAACAGACTAGATCATGACTCTTTCTACCAAAGTAAAATAAAAAAACTACTAAATCTCAGCCCTGACGATTGTAAAAACGAACTTAGACGGTTAAAAATCACATCAAACAAAGACATAACCAGAAAATTGTTAATTTTTCAAGTTTTCCCAGACTCTGCACATCAAGCCGAACTGGAAAGATACCAAGGTCACATAAAACTAGACGACAAATGTCCTTTCCACGGAGCACATGGAAGATTAACTTACAAACTCCATGATAAAAATTGGATACCACACATTGGAATAAACAACCCCTCAAATTGTAAAGCTGACGCTAAAAATAAATGATACCAAGAAAGAAGTTTTTTGGTTGGAAGATACAACTTGAAAAAGTTCAACTAACACGAGATTCAAAAGCTGGCACTATAATTTATCAAGGACTCAGTCTCCCTTGCAAAAAGAACCAAGGATACTGCGATCCTACTACACCAACACAAGCAGCAATTGTTTGGTTTCCCGAAGACACTCGTACCATATTTCAAGTAGCAAAAATACACGCTAGATGATAAAAGTTCAGCAAAAATTTTTTGTTGAACCAATCCTTTATGAAAATCTGAACCCTGATCAAATCAGACAGAGTAATTATAAATTAAGAAACATTCATAATGTAGAAAATAAATTGACACGCTTCCAAAAATACCCAGAAACGGAATTTGCATGTAAATACACCAAACCACATTACAAAACACAATTCTTAGAAATTCTTGTTGAATACGAACAAGGTTTCTACATGAATACAGGAAAACTAATTATAGATCCAATGGCAACATCCCACTCAACCAGTGACAAAAATTCATATATCCCAGTAAACCTTCTAAAAACACAGGAAATATTGGTGGAAAAATAAAACCACAAGACAAAGACAGTATACGTTTACAAGGACTATCACTAATGGACAACGCTTATTTTGGCGCAATTCACTATGACATATACCTAGACTTGAAACTAGACTATACAATAAGTAGAATTTTTCAAGAAATATCTTTAACAGAACTTGAAACACTACGTCAATTATGCGAACTTGAAAGAACACAAATTTTACAATCACTTGCACTAGCAGTAATAAAAATCCCTTATGCAGGATATTTACTATCAGTTAATAGATCAAATTTCATTGACTACGATGAAAACGTATTATGGTATTACATTTGTACCAGAAAAGTATCACCTTTATATGTTTTTGAAGACAAAGGTGCTATAAAAGAATCCAAATATGCTACAAAAACAAGGTACATTTTGTTGATACACTCTGCCGAAGAAATTAGTTTTGGGATACAGCAGTCCCATGTGGATCAAAAAATGGCAACAATGTAGTACAATTAAACCCTGACGAAGATAAATACTACCTTCTCACACCATATCCTACACTTATGCAACCACTAAAAAGTTTTCACCAGAAAGCATTAGAACTATTGCCCGCAATCCAAATATCGATTTACAATCGATCGGCATATAAACTAAATCCGACATTCAACATCACATACGTACACAACAATTTCAAAAATTACTCTCGAAAATGGACACTATACAACGACAACCTATAGATCAAAACCTACGCAAACTTGCAGAAACAGCAGGGCTTTTCAGACATATAGGAACAAGACTATAGCGGATATTTTAAAAATATAAAAGAGTACCTTTACTTGAATGACGAAAAAAAACAGGCCAAAAGATATATCACCAATAAATATTTTTAGTCTTGTAAATTTGAAAAACGAACTTCTTGCCTTTCTTAGATGGCCCTACTACATCTTAGAAAGACTGACTATATTATACGCAAGGTTTAACTTTCTTGGATTTTTTTTCTCTCCCTTAAAAGGAATCTACAAAACATGCGCAATACACACACAAGTAAAGAAACAAGCAAGCGTAGCACGCATACTTTTTGAGGATTTTTTGGAATATTTTCTACATCAATAAATAAAATACTTTTAGACACTCAATTAAAAGAATACAATACCAAGCTATCAACAACACCCAACACATAAGATGACTCACAAAACAAAACTAATACAACACCTACGGCACCACAACTACAAAACGTAAACCATAACCATCCCTTATCACTAGTATCACAAAATTTCAGTAATATAGCCCTGACAGTCCTCATAACTTCGAGATCTATTTATCCACAAAGCCCAATTCAAAACTTAACGCAACAACCCAACATAGAAGACACATACGAAAAAAATATAGAACAACAACCTACCACTAATTTTCGTTCTCAGAACAACCATCTTTTTAGCCCACGATGAGCTGCCAAGTTGCATCCCTCCAGCAAGCAATTTCCCACCCAGCCATCCTCCAGAACAACTCCCCCCCCCACCATCATTCCAATTTTTGGTTTCCCTCCACCTCAATCACTTCATGATAACCCTTCATCCAGCATGAAATCAGACACTAATTCAAACACATTTGTATATAACACTATCTCCCAATTTAATAACTCCGATATCGAAACCCCCGACAAATTTGCAAATTCTGAAGCCAGTCCATCTACATTTTCCCAACCTCCCTTTCAACCTCTCCATTCCGAAGTCAAAACTGAACTTCTTTCCCTCCCTCTCCCATTTCACATGTAACACCCATATATTCCCCTCGAACCCGCGAATTATCCGATAGCAACGACTAAGATCACACCCAAAAATCACATGAAATTGATAACTTCATAACACTACAACAACAATTACAACACCCTCAATTACTAACTATTCACCAACTTTCACGATCTTTAAAATCATCCAACTCATCAACCCCAACCTCCTCTTTAACTTATACACCCTCCCAAAACCCCACTTCCTCATCAACCCCATCCTCTAGTACCAACCGCGCTTACCGAATCTTTAAAAAAAAATTCCCAAATACCCCATTCCCATCTAAGCCAGGAACATCCACCACATTTATAAATCGTCCACTTCACACTAATACGAAAGAATTCCTACAAATGTGTCTACCCTTTTTCCCACAATATACATAATTCTATTCCGAACCCAATGATGAAAAACCCATTTATGTAAACGAGCATGTCTTAAATCTCACACTCTCATGGACATCTCATTGCCACTTTACTAATCCATTAACATTGCCACTATATAACACCCCTCATATCAATGAAGTAAGCAGCACCCTACTCTACCTTCTAACATCAGCACTAACCCCAAAACAATTCACACAGATAGGATATAAACAATCGCTAATCAAATTCACCGCACCAAAACTAATGAATATTCTATCGACTACTACGATCATAACATCACACGACCTAACGAAGACATTTTTCTAAACGACGACCAATTTGCTAATCCCCATTTAACAGAGAAATTTTTCATCAAAACATCATACGTTTTCACCCTCAACACTTTGAATAAAAAACACGACATTGTCATTTCAGCAGTACTCCGTGATACTCATGCGTATGATTCACACTGTAACAAATTTAACCATTTTCACTAACTTTTCATTTCCTCACACCCAAAGAACGTGGTTTGCACTGTTCACACGACATCATGTTACGAACTAAACAAACACACACGTATACTTATTATCAATTCATCCAACATCATTACACTCATAATACACCAGCACGACAACCTCACCATCGATATCAATACATTAACTCTAAACACACTTCACAATTTTTTCTTAAGTTCACCTATTGTATAAAAGACACTGACAACAAGGCATCCTCCGTAATTACAATCCCATCACCATGATGTATATTTCCTGTCCCTTAACCAAACTCTTCAACGTAGACGAATCCCGCCCACTAATCGTCACACACGAATTCCTCTCGCCCGTTGAAGTCCCAATCCTAGAATTCATATATAACACTTGAGATAATCATAAACTTTATAACTTGATTCAAAACACACCTTATCAACTCTCACCTAGCACTGAAGAGCGCAACATCACTAAAGCACTCGAAATGCTTTGACCACTTTGTCAAACTAAAATCATCATTTGTTTGCTAGCTAAATTACTAACCTCATCAGACATCATCCACGACGTTTTTGCCCACGGATTCTTCAGCGACGATTAGGTAGTATGAATTAAATAACTTACAAATAAATTCGAGCAAAACTAACCATTCTTTTTAATTGTTTTCTTTTGTCTTCATAGGCACAATCATCAATCATCTACAAAACTGAAAAGCAAAATAAAAAACAAAATTTTTTTCCAGATTCATAAATTTCTATTAATCAATTTCAATTAATAAAGCAATAAAATTCTCCCGTACGAAGCAATAAATTGATATAGAAATTCTTATCCCCAAAGCAGTAGATATTTTTTACAATTGAAAATAAATTGATAATTTCAATTCCCAAATCAAGCAGTAAAATTCGTAACTTCAAAGTAGAAAATTAATAAAAGTTGCCAATAACATTGAAAAACTAACTTTTTTAAAGACGATTTTTTATATTTAAAATATACATACGCCCACAACTTCTATCCACAATCGCACAGCTCGCCCACGAAAAATTTTTGAAAACAATGAATTCAAGTTTTAACTTCCACTGATAACAACTCTAAGCAGTTTTAACACATTTCAAACTTTCCTTTAAACCGGTTGGAAAGGAAATATAGAATAATCCAAACTAACCAACGCAAGCTTACTAAACACCACAAACCACAAACTAACAGCATGAATAAGAAAAGAAAACCCACGATACCAAACTGGATAAATTATTCTTTTAAAGACTACTTTTAAGTATGAACACAAAGGAACAGAACACCAAAAAGTCAAAAGACAAACCCGAAACAAACAATTTGATTTTTGAGAAAAAGACGCGGCCAAGACAACAAAAGAACAAACCAGTAATTAAAAAGGCACAAAAGGTTGATTTTAAACTGGACCCTCCAAAAAAGGGAGCATGAAATTATACCCTCACTCCTGGCCTAACCCAACAGAGAGGACAACCTGAGCATGCTCTATAGCCGGCCTCACCCACCGTGGTACATCCACGCTTTGTGACACCCACAACTCTGTTTTTGACGAGAGTTACTCAAGTGTGAGTAGCTCTTAAAAATAACCGATTTAAATAAAAACGCTTTCGCGATTAAAACTAATACAAGATCATGACTAAAAACAAATTTAACAAAGATTTATATATGTAAATAATACAATGCAGTATACAGAAAACATACAGCCCAAAGACGAGCAGCAAGGAACTTGACAACCCAAACACACTCCAACTACGGAATGGCAAGACACTTAAAACCTACAGTCACTACACTCAACGGATTTAAAGTACGACTTGGCATCGCAGTAAAGGAAAACCGTTGCAACCGAACAGTGGCCATCTCGATGTTCAAGTATTCGTACAGATCCAAGTCACCAGGCACTTCATCCAAAGTCAAACTACATGACACCCCAAATATGATTGCACCATTGCTACTCGCTAAAATCAACCAGATCAACACTCATCACTACCGATCAGAAATCATAATACGATCTCCAGAAACGATTATAGCGGATATTTTAAAAATATAAAAGAGTACCTTTACTTGAATGACGAAAAAAAACAGGCCAAAAGATATATCACCAATAAATATTTTTAGTCTTGTAAATTTGAAAAACGAACTTCTTGCCTTTCTTAGATGGCCCTACTACATCTTAGAAAGACTGACTATATTATACGCAAGGTTTAACTTTCTTGGATTTTTTTTCTCTCCCTTAAAAGGAATCTACAAAACATGCGCAATACACACACAAGTAAAGAAACAAGCAAGCGTAGCACGCATACTTTTTGAGGATTTTTTGGAATATTTTCTACATCAATAAATAAAATACTTTTAGACACTCAATTAAAAGAATACAATACCAAGCTATCAACAACACCCAACACATAAGATGACTCACAAAACAAAACTAATACAACACCTACGGCACCACAACTACAAAACGTAAACCATAACCATCCCTTATCACTAGTATCACAAAATTTCAGTAATATAGCCCTGACAGTCCTCATAACTTCGAGATCTATTTATCCACAAAGCCCAATTCAAATCTTAATAACGCAACAACCCAACATAGAAGACACATACGAAAAAAATATAGAACAACTACCTACCACTAATTTTCGTTCTCAGAACAACCATCTTTTTAGCCCACGATGAGCTGCCAAGTTGCATCCCTCCAGCAATCAATTTCCCACCCAGCCATCCTCCAGAACAACTCCCCCCCCCCCCCCACCATCATTCCAATTTTTGATTTCCCTCCACCTCAATCACTTCATGATAACACTTCATCCAGCATGAAATCAGACACTAATTCAAACACATTTGTATATAACACTATCTCCCAATTTAATAACTCCGATATCGAAACCCCCGACAAATTTGCAAATTCTGAAGCCAGTCCATCTACATTTTCCCAACCTCCCTTTCAACCTCTCCATTCCGAAGTCAAAACTGAACTTCTTTCCCTCCCTCTCCCATTTCACATGTAACACCCATATATTCCCCTCGAACCCGCGAATTATCCGATAGCAACGACTAAGATCACACCCAAAAATCACATGAAATTGATAACTTCATAACACTACAACAACAATTACAACACCCTCAATTACTAACTATTCACCAACTTTCACGATCTTTAAAATCATCCAACTCATCAACCCCAACCTCCTCTTTAACTTATACACCCTCCCAAAACCCCACTTCCTCATCAACCCCATCCTCTAGTACCAACCGCGCTTACCGAATCTTTAAAAGAAAATTCCCAAATACCCCATTCCCATCTAAGCCAGGAACATCCACCACATTTATAAATCGTCCACTTCACACTAATACGAAAGAATTCCTACAAATGTGTCTACCCTTTTTCCCACAATATACATAATTCTATTCCGAACCCAATGATGAAAAACCCATTTATGTAAACGAGCATGTCTTAAATCTCACACTCTCATGGACATCTCATTGCCACTTTACTAATCCATTAACATTGCCACTATATAACACCCCTCATATCAATGAAGTAAGCAGCACCCTACTCTACCTTCTAACATCAGCACTAACCCCAAAACAATTCACACAGATAGGATATAAACAATCGCTAATCAAATTCACCGCACCAAAACTAATGAATATTCTATCGACTACTACGATCATAACATCACACGACCTAACGAAGACATTTTTCTAAACGACGACCAATTTGCTAATCCCCATTTAACAGAGAAATTTTTCATCAAAACATCATACGTTTTCACCCTCAACACTTTGAATAAAAAACACGACATTGTCATTTCAGCAGTACTCCGTGATACTCATGCGTATGATTCACACTGTAACAAATTTAACCATTTTCACTAACTTTTCATTTCCTCACACCCAAAGAACGTGGTTTGCACTGTTCACACGACATCACGTTACGAACTAAACAAACACACACGTATACTTATTATCAATTCATCCAACATCATTACACTCATAATACACCAGCACGACAACCTCACCATCGATATCAATACATTAACTCTAAACACACTTCACCATTTTTTCTTAAGTTCACCTATTGTATAAAAGACACTGACAACAAGGCATCCTCCGTAATTACAATCCCATCACCATGATGTATATTTCCTGTCCCTTAACCAAACTCTTCAACGTAGACGAATCCCGCCCACTAATCGTCACACACGAATTCCTCTCGCCCGTTGAAGTCCCAATCCTAGAATTCATATATAACACTTGAGATAATCATAAACTTTATAACTTGATTCAAAACACACCTTATCAACTCTCACCTAGCACTGAAGAGCGCAACATCACTAAAGCACTCGAAATGCTTTGACCACTTTGTCAAACTAAAATCATCATTTGTTTGCTAGCTAAATTACTAACCTCATCAGACATCATCCACGACGTTTTTGCCCACGGATTCTTCAGCGACGATTAGGTAGTATGAATTAAATAACTTACAAATAAATTCGAGCAAAACTAACCATTCTTTTTAATTGTTTTCTTTTGTCTTCATAGGCACAATCATCAATCATCTACAAAACTGAAAAGCAAAATAAAAAACAAAACTTTTTTCCAGATTCATAAATTTCTATTAATCAATTTCAATTAATAAAGCAATAAAATTCTCCCGTACGAAGCAATAAATTGATATAGAAATTCTTATCCCCAAAGCAGTAGATATTTTTTACAATTGAAAATAAATTGATAATTTCAATTCCCAAATCAAGCAGTAAAATTCGTAACTTCAAAGTAGAAAATTAATAAAAGTTGCCAATAACATTGAAAAACTAACTTTTTTAAAGACGATTTTTTATATTTAAAATATACACACGCCCACAACTTCTATCCACAATCGCACAGCTCGCCCACGAAAAATTTTTGAAAACAATGAATTCAAGTTTTAACTTCCACTGATAACAACTCTAAGCAGTTTTAACACATTTCAAACTTTCCTTTAAACCGGTTGGAAAGGAAATATAGAATAATCCAAACTAACCAACGCAAGCTTACTAAACACCACAAACCACAAACTAACAGCATGAATAAGAAAAGAAAACCCACGATACCAAACTGGATAAATTATTCTTTTAAAGACTACTTTTAAGTATGAACACAAAGGAACAGAACACCAAAAAGTCAAAAGACAAACCCGAAACAAACAATTTGATTTTTGAGAAAAAGACGCGGCCAAGACAACAAAAGAACAAACCAGTAATTAAAAAGGCACAAAAGGTTGATTTTAAACTGGACCCTCCAAAAAAGGGAGCATGAAATTATACCCTCACTCCTGGCCTAACCCAACAGAGAGGACAACCTGAGCATGCTCTATAGCCGGCCTCACCCACCGTGGTACATCCACGCTTTGTGACACCCACAACTCTGTTTTTGACGAGAGTTACTCAAGTGTGAGTAGCTCTTAAAAATAACCGATTTAAATAAAAACGCTTTCGCGATAAAAACTAATACAAGATCATGACTAAAAACAAATTTAACAAAGATTTATATATGTAAATAATACAATGCAGTATACAGAAAACATACAGCCCAAAGACGAGCAGCAAGGAACTTGACAACCCAAACACACTCCAACTACGGAATGGCAAGACACTTAAAACCTACAGTCACTACACTCAACGGATTTAAAGTACGACTTGGCATCGCAGTAAAGGAAAACCGTTGCAACCGAACAGTGGCCATCTCGATGTTCAAGTATTCGTACAGATCCAATTCACCAGGCACTTCATCCAAAGTCAAACTACATGACACCCCAAATATGATTGCACCATTGCTACTCGCTAAAATCAACCAGATCAACACTCATCACTACCGATCAGAAATCATAATACGATCTCCAGAAACGATTGTGATATTATCTCTTCTTCCAAACCAGAAAAAAGAATACGCTGGCGACCTCTAAAGAAAAACACCATCATCCAGCCTTCACTACAATAGAACATTACAAAACTAAAACTCTCTAAACCCCGGATGGGTGGAACCAGATCTAAACTAGTATTTATCATTGGTTATTTTTATGATTTTTTATCTCTTTAAAATATTGAATACTAACCAATCACACTCCATCAAAATAACAACCCACTTATTTGTAAGTGTTGAAACTACTTGTAGTTTCAACACCAGAACAATTTGAATTTAACTTAGAATACAGTTGTTCTTATTCTGGAACTAACTCGCGTAAGCCGATGTACACTAGATCTATTAGACTTAGAAGTTGCACGAGTGTATTCGGCCGAAAATAAGATAGCGTGACGAGCAGACGGTGTACCTTATCTGAAATTACTCTATGAGTATAACCAAAAAGTCATAACTCAGATGTGAAAACAACGAAAGAAAACTACTCGAGTTCAGCGAATTGGGAATTGCCTCCAATGGACGTAAACAATATGAAAATAAAGAGCAAAAATTCATATCTCAAGACAGTGTTAACCAAAACCAATCAAAAATCTGGGGAAAACATTACACTAGCCACCGCCTATTTTATAATTATCTTGATTACGTAAATAAGAAAAGGAAATCAAGCTAGCAGAACTATTTCAGAAAATTATCAATGAAGAAAATATAATCCTAATTCAAAAGCACCACAAAGGAATCAAAAGAAACCAAAAAAAAGGCACGACAATAAACATTTAAAAAGTAGCATCCCTAAACACCGACCCCAACAGGTAAGGTAATCCACGTTCAACAAACAGATAACGAACATACCCATCAAGAGTAGAGAAACCCAAGGCAAACCAACAACAGCAAATAAACCAACAACAGCAAATAAACTCCTCCAAACTACAAAAAGTCAAACAAATCTACCGGAAAAACCTAACCCGGAGAATTCTTATTAAATTTAAGAAAAAAATAAGGCTGTAGTTCGGGCTGAGTCGAAATAGATTAGACTGATGGAATTTTTATGATGAACATGATATAAGACTACTAACATGAAACATCAATAAAAAGCATTCAATACGAAACTTTCAATTGTTTCATACAAAAAAATCAGTGTTTTCTCGCGTTCATTACTCTTTTCCGATCTCAAATTGGTTATGTTTAAAAAATTGAAATTTGTCTGAAGAGAAAAACCATTCCGGGCACAAATATTCCGTTACTTTCGTTACGAAAGTTGGAGCAATAACCAACTCCAAATACGATGAATTCGAAACGATATGAGAAAAGAGACTAAAATAGATAGCAAACATGAAACCTCAATACCAAAACAGTAAAGAAATACAGCAAAAAAATGCAAAGTATCTATCGAAAGGACAAAAACTATCAGATTATAGTACAGAAAGATAGAAAAAAAACATATCAAAACCTTGTATCGTTTTGTTTTTGTTGAAAGACCCTTTCAATAAAAAAGACAAAAATCCAACCACCAAAGCTTAAAACGAAATTTAATCAGATTCGGGAGCAGAAAGAAAAGTTATGAAATTAGCAACGTGGAGTAAAATTCTATAATTAAATCCAACATTTTTGCTGTAAAAATAAAAACCACGATTAACCAGTGCACAGTGATCGCACATGCGTATGGCTGGAAAAGTAATAACATATCCTTCATTAAAAAAAAAACAAAAGAAAATGAAAGTATTACATCTCTGAAAAAATTATCCAATTACAAATGTAACAACTGATGTCTTTTTGTTCACTCATACTAGCGGTACACAAGCCAAAATTAGATAAGAAAACCCAAAAAAAAAATTCAATAAAAATTAACTAACGCTTAATCAAACCCTATCAAACTTAACCAGTCTATCCAAATGTTACGCTTCTAATTTTTTGGCAGCATTCTAACAATGTTATGCCAAAACAAATTAAATGAGTTGGTTTTCAGCAAAAAACACAATCTGAATTACAACTTTGTTCTTAAGTGAGAGAGCAAATTGTAGTTTTTTTACAGATAGTTTGGACAGTAGATGAAAATTTAGCATTAACAAAAGACAATTTGAACATAGTTGGATGTTTACACATATCTATGCATAATACAATTGAAAAACCAAGCTATCCCAGCTGACATCAAACTATCTCAGAAAAAAAAGTAGACAAAATTTAAAAAAAGTCTAAAAATTTTTGTTACTCTGATTTATGGTCCCTTGTTACAATTCTGTTCTTAAGTTCCAAGTTTTCTGTATGCATAGTGTCCTAAATTGAATGCAAAACAGAGCTATTTTTTTGATAGATATTTTCTGTATTTTCAGCAATGTACTTGCTGGTAAACAAAAAAGATAAAATTTGCTATCGTTGAATTGGCAACAAAAGAAAAGAAAATGACAAGGAATAGAATGCAGATTTTTTTTAGACAATCTTCTTTTTAGAAAACATTTGTGAAACATTTATGTCCGAAACATTTAGGAAACAAAGCGGCGACCTCAAAAGTTACTGAAGAAATTTTTTGAGCATGATGGCTGAAGGTGGCTTGTAAATAATTGGTTAAAAAATGTTTTTGTAGTCTTTTTTATGTCAATTTTTTTATATATATATATATTTTTTTTCCTTTTTCTTTGCTCTGGAAACCCACTGTTTTGGAGAACAAATGTTTTTGTTATCTGATATTTGTTTATTTTATTTATTCATCCAAGCACTTTGTTTTTATTTTTGGTTCAATATTGGACAGTATTTATTAATACCACCAATCAAAATTTGAATTTTTTTTCTACATTCAAGTCCATGAGATGTATAGAAATGAATGCGAGTGGTATAAAAAAGACATCATTTTAAAAATAAGGGGTTTTCGAATGTTTGGAAATGACAAATACATTGAAACGCAGTCAGATTTTAGTTTCTCTTGAACCGGTTTGGCATAACAAGGCATAACTTTCTTTGATTGAAAAGGCAACATTGGGTACCTTGGTTGACTTCGATGTTGCCAAAGTATGTTAACGCGTTTTGGTAGATGGCGTCCCTCATGCTTGA
Organism: Symsagittifera roscoffensis; assembly: GCF_963678635.1. Taxonomy (NCBI): domain Eukaryota; kingdom Metazoa; phylum Xenacoelomorpha; order Acoela; family Convolutidae; genus Symsagittifera; species Symsagittifera roscoffensis. The sequence goes on from NC_087066.1 coordinate 3,156,206, forward strand.
AGGACCGAATGCTTGAAAATAATTTTAGCTTACTTTCAGCCAATCAGAATTGAGTATTCAAAATCTCAAAGCAAATCGCGAAAATCTCAAAGTAAGAAAATAAATCCAGGCCATTAGTGTTAATATTGACCGAATAGATAATAAGCGGATAAGTTTTCAAGACTGAAAAATTCTTATGATTTTGACCGCATTAATCTTGATGATAATCTGAATAGTATTGCGGTTGTAACCCGCAATTTGTAATGTTTTTGATTAATTTCTACTGATTTAATACATTTTCTGTTAATATCGACTTCGATTTTGTGAGGAAGGCATTAGCCAATGAAAACGCTTAGCAATTTTGATTGGTTGAAATTTTTCAAGCATTCAGTCCTTCAAGCATGAGAACCCTCCCCGTTTTGGTAAATAGTTTTTGCCGTAAAAACCTAAGATTTTAAGAGTTGATGATTTTTTCGATATTTCCAGAGTTACTATTCAGAGTACTTACATTCAAATCCCGAAATTATAAATTTTTCACTAGTAAATTTATAAAACGAGCGAGTTTTAACAGAAATTTCTAGAAAATCTGAGGTGGTTGTCGATGGAGATTGGAAAAAAGAATGCAAAAGTCTTTTCAGAAACCGAAAAAATACATTATTTTTAACACGGCTTAAATACATTTTTGAAACCACAATTAATTCATTTCTGATAAGACACGCCAATTCTCCACTCTTTTTTCCTGTCAAATAACAGTTTCAGTTGACTGGTATTTCTCCAAAAAATATGGGTCGACCGGATCAGTATCAACTAGCCAAGTTTCACTTAAAGCTATCAAGGCGGCTTTTTGCCCAGTTTCTCAATTTGAACTGCTATTTTATCATGTTGGCATCTAAGTGAACAAACATTGAGATAAAAACAGTAGTTCTACCTCTCAATCAGCGATAGTTTCTCTTTCCAAAATATTTTCTATAAAATATTTAATCTTAAACACAAAGCGTGTATTTGAAAAAATATGTCTGCAGCGTCTTGTACTTTGTTTTTCGCAGTTTAGTGCTTATCGACAAGGTTTCTTCAACCCTGATTGAATTTTCATCTCAGAGTTTCTCTGCCCTCAGCGCCTTCCGCTTACGCTAACTCACTGGGCAATGTCCTCGCTACACAATCATCGGGCTAACCTCTCAAACGCTTTAAGATTTTATCAATATTATCGAGATCAAGAAATGCGCTCGCTCGAGAAGCTGCGTAAAGTATTTACTTTTTCATCCGCTTCATAACTGGGAGATATTAGTTGTAATTATCAAACCACACTCGCTTGCATAACCAGTTTACATTCATTTTGTTTGGAAGCTGTTCTTTCAAAACAATAGTTCATATGTTGAGAGGGTTCAGTTTGCTGCCCAGCCTTGATTTTTACAAGTATTTTTCATTTCCCACCAAAATATATAAAATAGACTATTTAAGAAAAGGATCTGCTAAACCATCCCATTTTTCGTCCACAGATGACAAGCAACAAAATTCTCTGCCAAGGTCTCAAAATTTCAGAAAATGTTGGAAAAGCTTATGGAAACAAAGGTTTGTCATCCCGTGGAAAAAGCTTATTCTCGATAATTGTACTATAATGTGAAGAAAATTTTTCTTGATCAGGTTCCAAATCATTGACCATGTTTGGTAACGAGAAAATAATTTTGTTCTTCTGTTCCCAGCTAGTTTGGTAAGACTTGTTTCCAAGGAACTGGTCTCTAATCCTTCTGTTAGAATCACAAGTATTCTCAGCCTCAAAGGATTTCATCTTTTTGCACATTACTCGCAACAGATATTTTGAAGTGAAAAGTTTTCAAGGCACAGCGCTGCAGATTTTTATCACAAATAACCATGCCTAGCAGCCCGGGTTGACCTCCATACACCGAAAATGCTTATCATACAGTTCCATACAACAGAAACCATTATCATACAATTCCATACATCAAAATTATGGAGAAAAAGCTTGTCATACAATTTTCATACATTTTCGAAAAACAAAAGAAAAAAATTTAAAACATTTCTGCGGCTTTTTGAGAACAGTTGAACAGACTGGTGACAAAAAAACTGATATAGAATTTTTTGAAAAAAAATGCTTTCCATACAATTTCCATACATGTAGTATGTAAAGAAGTAATTTTGAAAATTTGCCCCAAATTTCTTTTTGTTTTTTTTTCGACCGCAAATCGAATTTTATACGCAATCAAACATTTTTCGAAAAATTTTTTTGCATGCAAAATTTAACTTTTTGTGTGCATAACGTAGTCCTGGATACGATAATATTGGCTTTTTTTCTTTTCACTTGGAATTTTTTTTTTCAAAAACACTGAAAATTCCTATCTCTTTTGTATGGCGTGTTTATGTATGACTTGATCAATGTCTGATAATTTGAAAATTCAAAAACTTTTAATAATCATCACTGAAAAATTTTGCCAAAAATTAAAAGTTTTTTACTTTTGTTATATTATTTGTGAAAGATAACTGGAAGACAATTCAGGTCGTTTTTTATGTATTGTATATGTAAGACCGTCCAACCTTTGGTGCTTTGAGTAACCAAAGACTTTGTCACTTGTTCGTTTGCAAACACAGCCAAAAATTTTCAGTATTAAATTTAGAAACAAAAACAACTTTTTGGTTTATGGAGAAAACACCCATCACACAATTTTCATTTATGGGAAAATGTTTATTATAGTTTTCATACAATTTTCTGTAATATGGAATTGTATGAAAAGAAATTTCCCATTTATGAGAATTGTATGATAAGCATTTTTGGTCAATCCGGGAGGCTCATCTCTGGAACTATTTAAAAGAACAAATTGTATTTCATAGTTGAACTATTTGATCTCTTTAGCTATTTACACAGCGGTTGATAACATTCAAATCAATCACTCCATGTGAATCCATGTATTCAATTGTGTCAAATCATTTGAAATCATAAAATGACCTTGAAATTTTCCCTGTGCAAATTCAAGTTTTGAACATGACTAGAAAAGTATTCCTACAAATGCAGTGTGTGGTGTTAACAAAAAAGAGTGATTTGTTTCCTAGAATATGGACATGACTTCAGAATGATAGCGATTCGCCCTCTTCCTTCTGAAGATGTGTCAAACCAGCAGATATTTGTGAAGCTGATAGGATCGAAACATGAATCCACGTACCAACAGCTGCGCAATGGAAAGCATCTCGAAGCCGGAAGGTAAGACAACAAATCGATTGAAAAAAAAAACATTTTCTCTCAAGCAAGAAACTTCGGTTTGTGAGAGGTTGTTCATGTAAACTGGTATTATACGCTGCTTGCTTTGAAAGATCACAATTTGAATTTTCAGTCGATGGGTGTTTTTAGTTAAGGTGTTGATTCAGCGTTAAAATTTTTCTCTTCCGGCGCTAAATAAATGATAAACTATTATTTAATCAACACTGAAAAAAATTTAAATTCGTTTTTGATGGCAATTTTAAAAATCAGCGATAATCTTTGTAATTATGCGGAACTATCCATTAAAAACTTAGTTTTTCAAAAATATACGTAAGTTTTGGAGGTTTCCAAAAAACTATAAAGACCCTAATGTGCCAGAATGTTCTGCACGCAGGCAGTTTATTTAAAAAAATCAGTCCCAAAGTTGCGTTCTGGGCCTTTTTGGAAAAGTTTTGACCAATGAATATTATTTTCTCGCGGGTGCTCCCCCTATCAAAATCCATAAACAGTAGAGACCAGGTTGACTTCAGAGTCAGTTTGCCAAACTTGAATGTCGCATGTACCTCCCAGTGAAGATGGCTCCGTCGTTTAAGACAAGATTTTTTAAATTTAAATTTCAAGTAGCATTTCAGATTTCAATCAGCATTTAAAAATTCAATTAGCATTTTAGGAATAGTTTAGCAGTTTTAAGTTCTAATTAACTGCAAAGCAGAAAAATTTCAAAGCTCACTTCAAAGTGCATTTCAAGTTCAATTGCTGTAAGGAAGGAAAACTACCATGAGGGGGGGGGGGGAGGGGGAGGGGTAGATTCGCGTGTTACCGAGCCGAATACCCGGATAGCTGACAAATGAACTCGTTCCCAAAGAGCCGAAAAACGTTTTGTTCTCGGATAGCCGGAAACTGTATAGCGTTATCAAAGTAGTCGCACTTTTATAACTACCTAATTCCATGAAAGCAAAGCTATTACAAGAGAAACGTTTCTAGTGTATTGGATTCCCGGGCCGAGGTCCGCGACTCATGTTTTTTTAAACTTACTTTGAAAGAAAATAGTGTCATTTTAATCGTTTAGTCATAAGTAAGGCCCATGTGAACAGTCTTCCTTCGAAAAAGACCAAGTGAACAATCTCCCCCTAAAACAAAATGGCAAATTGAAATTGTTGTGATATGTTTTTAAGATTATATCATTATGAAGATCGATCACTGCCAGTTGGTGTTAGACTAAAACGCTTTAATTCACATATCATTTTCTTCTTTTATTTTCTCAAGTAATTGTACATTTACTGTACATAACTACCTAGATTGTTAGAATACTTTATTGCGCAATCAAATGAATCGAACGTGCGTGGAATCCCCTCATTCTGGCCGAACCATACTTCGGAGCCACCACATTCCTGGACCCAGTGGAGCGACCATTTCAAATTGGCGATAGTTGCGAAAAAAACTGGACATAGGTAGTCTTAGGAGGTACCAGAAACGCAAATTCCAATTCTGGAGCAACCCACAGAAAGCGAGTTGGACACATAGAGAGCCAGTAGAGAAGCGAGGAACAAGAACGCTATGAAAGTAAACGAAGCCGCCGACAAAAGAGCGGATAAACGAATAAAAAATTCAATGGGATAAGACGGGCAAAGTAGACAAGAAGTTTCGCTCGATTTTGTTTCAAGCACTCGGCAGCAAAGGAAAAAAGTTCTTTGCCCAAAAAACCCACGGGTAAAAATTTCAGCTATTTCATTTACGGAATTCTGGACCCTAATAGACATCGCCTTTAATAAACATCGCCTAATAAAAATTTCGAAGGGTAAAAATAGTTAAACCGTAAGCAAAAGGATCGGGAATCATTCAAACATTTTTGAGGCGCTCTGAGAGACTTGGCGAGCACATGCATCATAAGGGAGACGGATGAAGCTGAATGGAAGTCTGAACGTTACGAAAGGACATCTGAACTTATGCCCAGCGAAAGACATCACGTGTAAAAACTGTTACTACAAAAGACATTTTGCGAAACTTTGTAAATCCTGCAACAACGACCTTCTGTAAATATTATAAACGATAATCATGTAAACACCGAGAATTGTACATACTTCCCGATGAAATGTTCCTGGAGCGAAAATCAAAAAACGTTTGGAGTGATAAAGGCCTGGAATGAAAACGGAGAGAGCGACGATGAAGATTTTTTGGTGTTGAGTGTTAGAACAGTTTTTGACAAAAACGGACTCGAGAGCAAGGAAATTTTAAACATAGGAATGGGATGGGAAATGATCGTGAACATGAACATTTCCGTAGATTCGGTGCGCCCAGTTAAATTTATAAAAGAAAATGTGTTTCACGAAATCAAATTAAGATATCTTATACTAAAAAAAACTACCCATTGGAGAAAAAGATTAGGGATCTGTATTGTGGCTTCACTGTCGACACGATCAACATCCTGGGAAAGATTATCGTCAGGAGTCAATCAAACGGGTGGATTAGTGAAGAAACGCCGTTCTTCATCACAGACGGACACGAACGCAACATGCTGGGGAACGATCACCTACAAAACTTAGGTATTGAAGTGAAGCAGAAGAAACACCTCCAAGCAGTTTGTTCAGTCAGCCAACCACCAATCGAGAGTAAGTGAAAAAAAATCTTACTTAACGAGCGATCAAATTTTTGAAAAATTTTAAAAATTTATTCACACGGGTGGGAAAAAATCCGAAGGATCGCAAAGTCACACACTTCCTTTTCCGTATAAATCTGTTCAGGCAAAAAGGAGACAAGTTAGCCTACAGTTACTCATAGGAGTAAATGAGGATTAAAGAAGAATGGAGACCAAAGGTCACAAAATAAAACTCGAAAAGTATGATGTTGATTTTTTTATGATCTCGATTGTTGTATCCAGGAAGAAGGACGGCTCGATTAAGATGGCATTAGTTTCCAAATTGCTGAATAATCAGATTTTAAAAATAAATACCAAATGCCCAAAATATATACGAATAATTAGGTAACGTGACCATTCAACTCTCGTGAACCTCCACTGGGCAGCATTGTTTTAGCAATTTTGTTGTAAAAAACGCTTACAGCAAACTCAAATGCGGCAAAAAAACGAATAAGCAGTGTAAATTCAGTATTGTGGGTGGCGAAACAACGGGAACGTATCGATTTTTAACCGTTTTTTGGACTGGGCGATTGACCCAACGAATTTCAACGGGTCATGTACTCGTTTTAGAGAACATGCCATGCAGAAACTATTGTATAGACAACATCCTGGTGGCATCGAAGGGATCTATAGATGAACATAAAGCAATTGTAAATAAAATTGTAAGAATTCTGGACAAGAACATTATGTCGATGAAATCGGGAAAATGCGAATTCTTTCTGTCAGAAACAGAATGGCTAGGTTTTAATTTATCGTTGGCCGACTCGGCAAAGCAGACGCTATCAAGAACCTCACAATACCCAAAAACATTTCAGAATTGCGATTCCTTTTTGGCTCTATAAACCAGTAGGTAAAATTCGTCCCCTTATAAACAAAAAAATTGGCCTATAACTAGAATATTAACCAATTATAGTTTTTGAAAAGTTGAAATCAGAAATTGTAAATATTACAGAAATCAGCCACTTCGACATAAAAAAAACAAGATTAAAAACGACGATTCTCATACTGGTCTATGCGAAACTTTAGAATTTCAACGGGAACAATGGAAAACGATCGCATTTGCCACAAGATTTCTAAATAATCATGAAATGAAATATTCCACCAACAAACGTGAACTGGTTGGAGTGGTATGGTCCTCAGAACAGTTTGAAAAGTATCTTTTCGGAGCAGAATTCGAAATCGTAACAGACGATTAAGCTCTTTTTTCGGCCCTCTGAGCAATTCGGTAATAAAACTATGCATGGCAGACTAACCCGCTGGGTAAATAGACTGTTACCTTTTGACTTGAAAATTTTTCATATACCAGGCAAGGACATGAGTATTACCGCTCTTTTAATTAGATTACTTTCCGCAAAACCCTCTCACCTTCTTATTAAGACGATGAATTTGTAGTCGCTTCAATTGAAAAGATTTGGAATTTTTTATGTAACAGGGATTGTTTTAACCGTGTAAAAATAAAGTTTGTAGATAGACCGTCGGTCGCTGTAAACACAAACACATTAGTTAATAGTATTATTTCGGCTCGAGTTGAAATTTCAAGCAATCTGATTGTTCAAGATTCTTATAGTAGCTCTTTAGCAACTTTTAATCTTAAAAATATTGCCGCTATCATCTATTGTGTTGCTCACTCAACAGAAGTTTACGATAATTCACATATCAGAGCAGAGGGGAACAACCATTAGGGGAACATTTAGCTCAATGTTACCCAACACATCCAGGGCAGTTTCGGATGAAGTTATTAGCTGAATATATCTGGTGGCTCCATATCTACCGAGAGATATACCATCATGTGAAGTCACGTATTCAATGCCTGAAAAGCGGTAAGAACCTCAAAGGTTTACTCGGTACGGAACATACCCCAAAACTTCCCCATGATATCGTCCGCGAGCGAAAAAATAAACTTGGACTTCGCAGGACCATTTAAGGCCTTTTGGGGAACATAGAAATATAGTTTTCTATTCTTTGATAGTTTCTCAAAATTTCCTTCGGCGAAGGTCGTCAGCAATGCCGCATCAAATTCTGTTATTTTCCGTTTAAACAAAATTTGACATTTTCAGATTAGAGGAAGATAAAAGTTGACTATGGTTCGTGGTTTTTATCCCACGATTTTAAATCATTCTGTGTAAAATTCATTATCGAAATCTTTTACCATAGAATTGGTGATCATGATCCAATGGGCTTGCGGAAAAAATTTTATGTACAAGAAAATGTAAATTATTAGCCATGCCATTCGAATTACTAAAACCTTCTTTAAATTCTTCGATCGAAAAAACTAATTGGAACCTCAAAATTATAAAACAGTTGTCAATCGGTTGTACTCTCTTCGAGAAACATTTTAATAGAACGGCTAACACCAGATGGAAAAATGTGAATTCGTTTAATAACCGTTTAGATAAAGGAAAGTCTGTACTATCTGACAATCGGGCTAGAAACTGAGAACTGCATGACAGGGCGGAAGACGACTAACTGGACGCCGACATGAAGACTCAAACTAAATCAGAGGATAACCTGCAGCTAGCTCTCACACAATCAAGGGCCCCTGTGACAGAAACATACAACCCGGGCGGGCAAATTCAGCAGATCTATAAAAAACTAGCCTCATGAGGTAAAAATTATAAAAGTGCGGCCAACAGAAAAAACGTAGAACGCTATTTCAACCTGGTGAAGGATAACGTCATTGATTCTTTTGATCTCACAATAACGCTTGGAAACGGTCAATTTTACGCAAACCGGACTTAGCCTTCAAAGGAAAACTGCTTACCAGTCCCAAGAACATTGTCGTCAACCATACACCCATTGGGCATAACTTAACCTTATCTTTGGGTATAGCAGAAAAAAGCAAATTATTGCCACCGAAGAAGACCAATGGGAGCGACCAAACCCATCTAAGGCAGGACACTACAAGGGTAGACAATCATACAAGGATTTCTGGGCTACCGACAGATCCAACAGCTGCACTCGACTCAACGGCGAAATACCCCAGGTTCCTTGTCAACTGTAAAACTAAACTCCTGGGATGGACTGACAGAGGACTACTTCGACAATATGTCAAATAATAACTTACCGTTTAGTCAGCAAGCCGAGTCGGGATCTAACCATGAGATAAGCATTACAGGTGACGACCATACACACACAACGACCTCTCACTCTCCTGGACCCACAGAACATCCGGTAGACAGGGACGTTCCCGAATCGGTAACGAGAGAGGGCTCAGTAAAGAACCCGATTTTTAAAGACACTACTCCTGAAAAACCCTCCCTAGCGGCGTATCAACCAAGGCTGTCCAAACCTTCTAGAAAATTGCATCCCTCAAATTCTTCGGCGAACGAAGGTTTATTGATATTGTCCTCGAAAAAGAAGACCTGGTCAAAGAAGTTATCACGTTAGATGACGACCCACCTTCTTCTCCGAGTGAAAACTTCCCTGTGAACTCATTTCTGGATTTCTTAACGATTTTAAATCCTTCTGTAAAAAATTCAACAGCGAAATACTTTACCGTACAGTTGGTGATCATAGATCTAATGTGTTTGTGGAAAGAATTGTTTATACTCTAAAATCTAAATTATAAGCCATGCCATTCGAATTACCAAAACCTTCTTTAGTTTGTTCGATCGAAAATTTTTTTTGGAATCTCAGAATTACAGAACAATTGTCAATCGGTTGTACTCTCTTCGAGAAACATTTTAATAGAACGGCTAACACCAGATGGAAAAATCTGAAATCGTCTGATAACCGTTTAGATAAAGGAAAATCTATACTATCTGACCATCGGGCTAGAAACTGAGAATTGCATGACGGGGTGGAAGACGGCTATCTGGACGCCTACATGGAGACTCAAGCCGATTCAGAGGATAACCTGCCGCTAGCTCTCACACAATCAAGAGCCCCTGTGACAGAAACACACAACCCGGGCAAAGTCAACAGACCAACAAAAATACTAGCCTCAGAAGGTAAAAATTAAAGAAGGGCGGCCGACAAAAAACGTGGAACGCTATTTCAACCTGGTGAAGTATAATGTCATTGATTCTTATGATCACACAAGAACGCTTGACAACGGTCAATTTTACGCAAATGGCACTTGGCCTCCAAAGGAAAAATGCTTCCCGGTCCCAAGAAAATTGTCGTGAACCATACTTTTATTGGGCATAACCTAACCTTATCTTCGTGTTTAGCAGAAAAGAGGAAATTATCGCCACCGAAGAAGACCATTGGGAGAGCAAACCCATCTAAGGCAGGACACTACAAGAGTGGACAATCATTCTAGGATTTCTGGGCTACCGACAGATCCAACAGCTGCACTCGACTCAAGACGAAGATTATCAACCAAGGCTGTTCAAACCTTCCAGAAAATTGCATCTCTCAAATTCTTCGGCGAACGAAGATTTATTGATAATGTCCTCGAAAAAGAAGACCCGGTCACAGAAGTTATCACGTAAGATGACGACCCACCTACTTCTCCAAGGGCCAACTTTTTGATAACTCACATTTGGGTTTCTTAACGGCACGTGATGAGATACCTTCTAAAACCACCCTGGTTGCCGAAACTACACTATCTTGGTTCTCACAAAAGTCCGTCCCATTGGTTCGAGCCAGCCATACCCATTCCAGACTATTTTGGAATTTTCATCATTCGGATGCACTCCCTCACCCTGATTTACAGCAGATGTCACAAATGAGGATATGAACGAAACAAGCGAGTTATCCTCTACCATTGACTCAGATCTTCAACATAGACTAGACGATTTGATTCATATTTCAATCAAAACTTTCAGGATTTTTCAATTTTTTTTAAGTTCTATCGCTTTTTATAATAACTCATTTTAGCTGAACTTCATTATTAGTGTAAATAGCTCTGTACATGTTAAATGTATATCTTGTAGTTTAGAGTTGTTTTTGTTTATCTTACACATTTAACCATTTGACACACTATGTAATATCTGTATGTTCTTCCTTGTACATTTAATTTTTCCAAAATTTCAGTTGTTGATTCCATTTGCTTGCTCTTTTGTTACTTGTTTATGATGCAGTTTGTAAATTATGTTCCTACTTTGAAGGGCAAATGGGTGCATATACAATTGATTTTAGTAATATTAGGTTTTTAAACTTTTCTGGTGGGAAATGTTTTTATTTGTCTTTGATTATAACCTCATGACCTTCGGTATTGATTAGAAACCAGTCAACATTTTGCTTGAATCGACCATCGGTGGATCACTGCTAGTTGGTGTTAGTTTTAGAGTAGAACGTTTTAATTCACACATCATTTTACTTCTTTTATTCTTTTAAGTGATTGTACTGAACTGTACATACCTAAAGCTTGCATGTACTTAAGAGGAGATTTTTGTATGTTTGTTCAAAATAAGGCCCAACTTTGTCCCAAGTATGCTATTTTAGTCATACCTTGTTTTTAATCTTATCACTGAACAAATAAAAGTTTTTTTGTCTATTGGGGAATATGGCTCTGGGGGTACGCACCTTTGGGGTACGCTCATGAAGGAGGGACCAAATGATAAAAAGATTTTACCCAATCAAAATAGTTTAAAACTTAAAATAAATTTCCAACATTAAGTCCCTTCTTCACGAGGGACACCACCCTACAGTTTCTAATAACGAATATACAAATGGCGCAAATGGAATGAAAATTTTTTTATATCGACCCACTTTTTTCCAACTGGGTAAGTTTAACAAAAAAATGTTTAAGAGTATTGAGCGTAGAGAGTACTGTTGTATAGGTCTCGCTGGTTTTTTTGTGTACAAAATAACAACAGCACTTTCCAGGAAACATTTAAAAAGTACCCGGATTGATCTGTCGGCAACCAGCAGCGCAGAGGTGTCTAATCTGAGTACCAAATTGCATTAGTTTATAGTCTTAAAACTTCATTTGCAGATCTACTGGAGCAATGTTCAATGGGACCTACTTTGAATTTGTCGGCGAAATACAGAAGCTGATTTTGTTTACAATTGCAAGAGTGAATGTCAAAGGTCGAGAGGACCAAGTACTTTATCTCGACACGGTATGTTTAAAACAGTGGCATTTACCATTAATTGCTCTAGCTTTCCTGAATGTTTAACTGAAACTGTTGTTAGAAGACAGGCTAAATAAAATATTTTTATGAACATAACGGATATCTACTTCACCATCAAAATAACCAGATTCTAACAATTTTATTTAGAAGCATTATTATCGAAAAAACACTCTGTCTATTAAAAAAGTTTGTTGGGTGATGTTTTGTTTTTTTTCCAGGAAAAAATCTCAAAAAGCTCTAATAACAGATGTGCATTCATTCATATTAAAGCTTTCATGAATGCACTCAGGTATATATGCATTTTTTGAGTTCAATTGAAATTCATCTGCCGAAACTTAGCTGAATGATTAGTAGGGCCATATATTTTTTCTATCAAATTCAAAATTTGAAGTTTTCTCAAACCTGTCTTTTTTTTCTGTTTCCCTGCGTTCCTTACTCTTTTACAACTATCAATTGGCTATACTAAACATTATGCAGAAATTTGTTTATTGGAAAAATAATACCCGTATCGAACAATAAACGTGATCGAGTTCTAGTTTTTTTAGATTACATAAAATATTCCAATATCCAGTTTGCTTAAAATGAGTTTAGCTTAACAACAAAATGTCAATCAAAAATGTTTGCGAATTTTTAAAAAGCTTCAAAACAATATAAATTTTACCTTGAAAATCGAAAATTGAAATTTTTTTCCGAAAAACGAGTCAGTTTTATTTCTGTTTCCTTGCGTTTATTGACTCTTTTCCAACTTTCTGTAGGCTAGATTCTTTTTTTCAACGAATTGATTGGCAGTTGAATTGGTCGTGATGATTTGTGTTTGATTTCTTTTGAGTAAATAATTGCTTGTTCATCTAGTTTAGTCAATGGGGGTACTTGAAAAAAAACCAATACCAATCATAAACGTTTTTACATTTTTTCAAATCAAAGATCCTTAGCGTGCTTATGTTTTCAATGACTTTTGAAAGTTGAAAACATTTTTCCTCTGGCTCTTATTGTTTTTTTTTCTTTTTTCCAACCATCTGCTGGCTATACTTCAATGGGGTTGGTGATAAATTATACTTTGCTTATGCTTATTCCTACATATTTTTTTGAACATGTAGGTCAAATTAAGAATTGAGCATCAGCAGCGCGATATCAGCAAAACTTGCCTCTCAATAGGAATCAAACACTTATTGAACGGGCATTTTAGAGACGTTTGCAAATCAAGTCGCTCAAAATCTGGAAACTTTTTCATTATAAAAAAAGTACAATTCGTCGGGAAAGTGAGTATATACTTTTAAAAAGGTGAATTAATTTTGATTTTGTTCTAAAATTTTATTCGCCTGCTTTCTTTTTAGAAATTTTTTAAAGTTTTTGTAACACCTTCAAAGTCTTGATTGAAATTCAATCAAAACTCAACGAGATGCAAATTTCTTGTATGCTAATGATTGATTGTGCGACCTTAACGCTTCCTATTTTTTGTTTTATTGCAAAAAAATAATAAATATTTAAAAAGAGTTCAAAAAGAAAAATAAGATGGTTTATATAGGTGGTGATGATTTTTTCTTCATTTTTTCTGGAAAAGTATTTAAAAATGTTCAGGCTCAAGTTTCAATTTTGCGGTTTAATTTTTGTTTCCTTTCAAGTGCATTTAATTTTCTTTGTTGAAAGAAAAGCAAACGTTAATTTCAAACATTAGAAGGTTAAAGATCACGAAAAACGGGGACGACTTCTAGTTTCGAAAAAGGAAAGGAATTTTCGAAATATACTCATACATATATACTCAGGTATATATGCATTTTTGAGTTCACTTGAAATGCATCTGCCGAAATTTAGCTGAATGATTAGTAGGGCCATATATTTTTTCGATCAAATTCAAAATTTAAAGTTTTCTCAATCCTGTCGTTTTTTTTTTCTGTTTCCCTGCGCTCATTACTTTTTTTCACCTGTCAATTGGCTATAATAAACATTATGCAGAAATTGGTTAATTGGAAAAATGTTCTCAGTCTCGAACATCAAAAATGAAAAGATCACAAATAAAGATGATCGATTTCTAGTTTTTTAAGATTAGATAAAATAGTCCACTATCCACTTTGCTTAAAATGAGTTCAGCTTAACCAAAACAAATCAATCAAAAATGTTTGCGAAGTTCAAAGAGCTTTAAAACAAAATAAATTTTACCGTGAAAATCGAAAATTGAAACTTTTTCCAAAAAAATTAGTCAGTTTTTTTTCTGTTTCTTTGTTGCGAACATTGACTCTTTTTCAACTTTCTGTTGGCTAGGTTCTTTTTTCAACGAAGTGATTGGCAGTTGAATTGGTCGTGATGATTTGTGTTTGATTTCTTTTGAGTAAATAATTGCTTGTTCAACTAGTTTAGTCAATGGGGGTACTTGAAAAAAGTACCAATACCAATCATAAACGTTTTTACATTTTTTCAAATCAAAGATCCTTAACGTACTTATGTTTTCAATGGTTTTGAAAGTTGAAAACATTTTTCTTTTGGCTCTTATTGTTTTTTTTTGTTTTTTTTTCTTTTTTCCAACCATCTGCTGGCTATACTTCAATGGGATTGGTTATAAATTATACTTTGCTTATGCTTATTCCTACTTATTTTTTTGAACATGTAGGTCAAATTAAGAATTGAGCATCAGCAGCGCGATATCAGCAAAACTTGCCTCTCAATTGGAATCAAACATTTATTGAACGGGCAATTTAGAGACGTTTGCAAATCGAGTCGCTCAAAATCTGGAAACATTTTCATTATAAAAAAAGTACAATTCGTCGGGAAAGTGAGTATATACTTTTAAAAAGGTGAATTAAATTTGATTTTGTTCTAAAATTTTATTCGCCTGCTTTCTGTTTTAGAAATTTTTCTAAAGTTTTTGTAACACCTTCAAAATTTTGATTGAAATTCAATCAAAAATCAAAGAAATGCAAATTTCATGTATGCTAATGACTAATTGTGCGACCTATGATTAACTGGTCAAATTCATCATTCATTACCTTGCTGAAACTTAAACAGGCTTTGTTTTTGCGTTTTCTTAACGCTTCCCAGTTTTTATTTTATGCACAAAAATATTAAATATTGAAAAAGAGTTCAAAAGAAAAAAAAAGATGGTGTGGTTTTCAAGAGTCCATAATTTAAGTCAGACTTTTATAAAGGTGCTGATGATTTTTTCTTCATTTTTTCAGGAAAAGTGTTAAAAATTGTTCAGGCTCAAGTTTCAAGTTTGCGATTTAATTTTTGTTTCCTTTCAAGTTTAAATTTAATTTTCTTTGTTGAATGGAAAGCAAATTTTAATATTAAACATTAGAAGGTTAAAAATTACGAAAAACGGGATCGACTTCTAGTTTTGTAAGTGGAAATAAATTTTCGAAATATACTCATAAATATATAATCAGGTATATATGCATTTTTGAGTTCTATTGAAATTCATCTGCCGAAACTTAGCTGAATGATTACTAGGGTCATATATTTTTTTCGATCAAAATCAAAATTGAAAGTTTTTTCAATCTTGTTTTTTTTTTCTGTTTCCCTGCGTTCATTACTCTTTTTCAACTGTCAATTGGCTATAATAAACATTATGCAGAAATTGGTTAATTGGAAAAATGTTCTCAGTCTCGAACATCAAAAATGAAAAGATCACAAATAAAGGTGATCGATTTCTAGTTTTTTAAGATTAGATAAAATAGTCCACTATCCAGTTTGCTTAAAATGAGTTCAGCGTAACAAAAAAATATCAATCAAAAATGTTTGCGAAGTTCAAAGAGCTTTAAAACAATATAAATTTTACCGTGAAAATCGAAAATTGAAATTTTTTCCAAAAAACTAGTCAGTTTTTTTTCTGTTTCTTTGTTGCGTTTATTGACTCTTTTTCAACTTTCTGTTGGCTAGATTTTTTTTCAACGAAGTGATTGTCAGTTGAATTGGTCGTGATGATTTTTTTCTGTTTTTTTTAATAAATAATTGCTTGTTCATCTGGTTTAGTCAATATGGGTACTTTAAAAAAGTACCAATACCAATCATAAACGTTTTTACTTTTTTCCAAATCAAAGGTCCTCAACGTGCATATGTTTTCAATGACTTTTGAAAGTTGAAAAGATTTTTCTTCTGGCTCTTATTGTTTTTTTTGTTTTTTTTTCTTTTTTCCAACCCTCTGCTGGCTATACTTCAATGGGATTGGCGATAAATTATACTTTGCTTATGCTTATTCCTACTTTTTTTTTTAACATGTAGGTGAAATTAAGAATTGAGCATCAACAGCGCGATATCAGCAAAACTTGCCTCTCAATAGGAGTCAAACATTTATTGAACGGGCAATTTAGAGACGTTTGCAAATCAAGTCGCTCAAAATCTGGAAATTTTTCATAATAAAAAAATACAACTCGTCGGGAAAGTGGGTATATAATTTTAAAATGGTGAATTAAATTTGGTTTTGTTCTAAAAATTTATTCGCATGCTTTCTGTTTCAGAATTTTTTAAAAAGTTTTCGTAACACCTTCAAAATTTTGATTGAAGTTCAATCAAAACTCAACGAGATGCAAATTTCATGTATGCTAATGATTAATTGTGCGATCTATGATTAACTGGTCAAATTCATCATTCACTACCTTGCTGAAACTGAAACAGGCTTTGTTTTTGCGTTTCCTTAACGCTTCCTAGTTTTTATTTTATTGCACAAAAATAATAAATATTCAAAAAGAGTTCAAAAAAAAAATTAAGATGGTGTGGTTTTCAAGAGACCATAATTTAAGTCAGACTTTTATATAGGTGCTGATAATTTTTTCTTCATTTTTTTCAGGAAAAGTATTAAAAAATGTTCAGGCTCAAGTTTCAATTTTGCGGTTTAATTTTTGTTTCCTTTCAAGTGCGTTTAATTTTCTTTGTTGAAAGGAAAGCAAACTTTAATATTAAACATTAGAAGGTTAAAATTTACGAAAAACGGGATCGACTTCTAGTTTCGAAAATGGAAATAAATTTTCGAAATATGCTCATACATATATACTCAGGTATATATGCATTTTTGAGTTCAATTGAAATTCATCTGCCGACACTTAGCTGAATGATTAGTAGGGTCATAATTTTTTTCGATGAAATTCAAAATTTAAAGTTTTCTCAATCCTGTTGTTTTTTTTTCTGTTTCCCTGCGTTCATTACTTTTTTTCAACTGTCAATTGGCTATTATAAACATTATGCAGAAATTGGTTAATTGGAAAAATGTTCTCAGTATCGAACATCGAAAATGAAAAGATCACAAATAAACGTGATCGATTTCTAGTTTTTTAAGATTAGATAAAATAGTCCACTATCCAGTTTGCTTAAAATGAGTTCAGCTTAACAACAAAATATCAATCAAAAATTATTGCGAAGTTCAAAGAGCATTAAAACAATATAAATTTTACCGTGAAAATCGAAAACTGAAATTGTTTTCCAAAAAACTAGTCAGTTTTTTTTCTGTTTCTTTGTTGCGTTTTTTGACTCTTTTTCAACTTTCTGTTGGCTAGATTTTTTTTTCAACGAAGTGATTGTCAGTTGAATTGGTCGTGATGATTTGTTTCTGTTTTTTTAAATAAATAATTGCTTGTTCATCTGGTTTAGTCAATATGGGTACTTTAAAAAGTACCAAAACCAATCATAAACGTTTTTACTTTTTTCCAAATCAAAGGTCCTCAACGTGCATATGTTTTCAATGACTTTTGAAAAAGAAAAGGTTTTTCTTCTGGCTCTTATGGTTCTTTTTTTGGTTTTTTCTTTTTTCCAACCATCTGCTAGCTATACTTCAATGGAATTGGTGATAAATTATACTTTGCTTATGCATAGAAGACATCCAATTATTCCATAAAATTTAAAGGTTGAGATGTTTTGTTATTTTTAAGTCATATTTTTTTCTGTTACTTGCGTTCCTTGATTCTTTTCCAACTGTCTGTTGGCCAAGTTTTAAAAATCTTTGAGCTCATTGTTTAAAAGCTAGTTTGATTTATTTAATTTTGTGACCTGATCATTGTTTACAGCCCTCAGATCAATTAGTTATTCAGACTCACTCTTTTTTTTAAATTGTCAACTTTTTTTTAAAAATCGAGACGGTTTTCAGGAGAAATGCAAGACTTTCTCGGCATTCAGATTTCTCCTTATGTACAGAGGTTTTGTTCTGGTTTGGTAAATGGTTTGCAGAAAAAACGAGAAAAACTGAGTGATAGAAAAAAAGACCAATAATTTAGCTGACTACCGACTACACTGATTAAAAAAAATATCAAAAGTGAAAAATAGGTTTTAATAACTGAAAGATTTTTTTGTCTCAATGTTCCATGTTTTCCCGGAAAATGCACTTAAAATAACCGTTTATTTACAGTATAAGTGGCAAAAATAGTCAAATAACGTTATAACTTTAGTATAATTAAACTTAATGGCCAGAAGTTTTAAAAAAATTTGAAGTTTTCGTCTGAAAACTTAAAACTCTCCGACCAGTTTTTGTCAACACTGAAACAGTTTTTCCGATTTTGAAAAGGTTTTAAAATGATAATACATTTTACTTGAAGTCTCATGAAATTTCGTTGAAGTAGTCAAAAATGGGAAGAAACTGTACCTCACAAAATTTCATCTTGTTAAGAGTAAACCCGTTTTTCTTATTTTTCTTCATGATCATTCAAATTCGTGCGGTAAAAGCGAGAAAAATTCCGTTCTGTAAAAACTGAAATGCAAATGGCGCAAAAACAAGAATAACGCATAGTTTTTTATAATTTTTGTTCCTACTTTGAAAGACAAATGGGTGCATATAGAATTGATTTTGGTAATATTAGGTTTTTAAACTTTTCTGGTGGGAAATGTTGTTATTTGTCTTTGATTATAACCTCATGACCTTCGGTATTGATTAGAAACCAGTCAACATTTTGCTTGATTTGACCATCGGTGGATCACTGCTAGTTGGTGTTAGTTTTAGAATAGAACGTTTTAATTCACACATCGTTTTTCTTCTTTTATTCTTTTAAGTGATTGTACTGAACTGTACATACCTAAAGCTTGCATGTATTTAAGGGGAGATTTTTGTATGTTTGTTCAAAATAAGGCCCATTTTTGTCCCAAGTATGCCATTTTAGTCATACCTTGTTTTTTTATGCTTATCACTGAACAAAAAAAGTTTTTTTTTTGTCTATCGGGGAATATGGCTCTGGGGGTACGCACCTTTGGGGTACTCTCATGAAGGAGGGACCAAATGATAAAAAAACTTTTACCCAACCAGAATAGTTTAAAACTGAAAACAAATTTCTAACATTAAGTTCCTTCTTCACGAGGGACACCACCCTACAGTTTCTAATAACGAATATACAAATGGCGCAAATGGAATGAATATATTTTTATATCGACCCACTTTTTTCCAACTGGGTAAGTTTAACAAAAAAATGTTTAAGAGTATTGAGCGTAGAGAGTACTGTTGTATAGGTCTCGCTGGTTTTTTTGTGTACAAAATAACAACAGCACTTTCCAGGAAACATTTAAAAAGTACCCGGATTGATCTGTCGGCAACCAGCAGCGCAAAGGCGTCTAATCTGAGTACCAAATTGCATTATTTTATAGTCTTATAACTTCATTTGCAGATCTACTAGAGCAATGTTCAATGGGACCTTTTTTGAATTAGTCGGCGAAATGCAAAAGCTGATTTTGTTTACAATTGCAAGAGTGAATGTCAAAGGTCGAGAGGACCAAGTACTTTATCTCGACACGGTACGTTTAAAACAGTGGCATTTACCATTAATTTCTCTAGTTTTCTTGAATGTATAACTGAAACTGTTGTTAGAAGACAGGCTAAATAAAATCTTTTTATGAACATACCAGATATCTACTTCACCATAAAAATAACCAGATTCTAACAATTATATTTAGAAGCATATTATCGAAAAAACACTCTGTCTATAAAGAAAGTTTGTTGGTTCTTATTTTGTTTGTCAGACTTATATAAAAATGATAAACTAAGAACACGATTTACAGAAAATAGAAAACAGATGTTTCTTGTTACTAAGAGTAATTAACCTAGTGAAGACTCTTGTCTGGGTGATGTTTTGTTTTTTTTTCCCGGAAAAAATCTCAAAAAGCTCTAATAACAGATGTGCATTCATTCATATTAAAGCGTTCATGAATGCACTCAGGTATTTATGCATTTTTTGAGTTCAATTGGAATTCATCTGCCAAAACTTAGCTGAATGATTAGTAGGGCCATACAGTTTTTCTATCAAATTCAAAATTTGAAGTTTTCTCAAACCTGTCTTTTTTTTTCTGTTTCCCTGCGTTCCTTACTCTTTTTCAACTATCAATTGGCTATTTTAAACATTATGCAGAAATTTGTTTATTGGAAAAATAATACCAGTATCGAACAATAAACGTGATCGAATTCTAGTTTTTCAAGATTAGATAAAATAGTCCAATGTCCAGTTTGCTTAAAATGATTTCAGCTTAACAAAAAAATGTCAATCAAAAAGGTTTGCGAATTTCAAAAAGCTTAAAACGATAAAAGTTTTATCTTGAAAATCGAAAATTGAAACGAGTCAGTTTTTTTCTGTTTCCTTGCGTTTATTGACTTTTTTTTCAACGAAGAGATTGGCAGTTGAATTGGTCGTGATGATTTATTTTTGATTTCTTTTGAATAAATAATTGCTTGTTCATCTAGTTTAGTCAATAGGGGTACTTGAAAAAAGTACCAATACCAATCATAAACGTTTTTGCACTTTTTCCAAATCAAAGATCCTTATCGTTCATATGTTTTCAAGAACTTTTGAAGGTTGAAAACATTTTTCTTCTGGCTCTTATTGTTTTTTTTTGTTTTTTTTTTTTTTTTTCCAACCATCTGCTGGCTATACTTCAAGGATTGGTGATAAATTAAACTTTGCCTATGCTTATTCCTACTTATTTTTTTGAACATGTAGGTCAAATTAAGAATTGAGAATTGAGCATCAACAGCGCGATATCAGCAAAACTTGCCTCTCAATAGGAACCAAACATTTATTGAACGGGCAATTTCGAGACGTTTGCAAATCAAGTCGCTCAAAATCTGGAAACTTTTTCATAATAAAAAAAATCTAACTCGTCGAGAAAGTGAGTATATACTTTTAAAATGGTGGATTAAATTTGATTTTGTTCTAAAATTTTATTCGCCTGCTTTCTGTTTTAGAAATTTTTTTAAAGTTTTTGTAACACCTTCAAAATCTTGATTGAAATTCAATCAAAAGTCAAAGAAATGCAAATTTCATGTATGCTAATGACTAATTGAGCGACCTATGATTAACTGGTCAAATTCATCATTCACTACCTTGCTGAAACTTAAACAGGCTTTGTTTTTGCGTTTCCTTAACGCTTCCCAGTTTTTATTTTATGCACAAAAATATTAAATATTCAAAAAGAGTTCAAAATAAAAAAAAAGATGGTGTGGTTTTCAAGAGTCCATAATTTAACTCAGACTTTTATAAAGGTGTTGATGATTTTTTCTTCATTTTTTCAGGAAAAGTGTTAAAAATTGTTCAGGCTCAAGTTTCAAATTTGCGGCTTAATGTTTGTTTCTTTTCAAGTGCATTTAATTTTCTTTGTTGAAAGGAAAGCAAACTTTAATATTAAACATTAGAAGGTTAAAAATTACGAAAAACGGGATCTACTTCTAGTTTCATAAGTGGAAATAAATTTTCGAAATATACTCATAAATATATAATCAGGTATATATGCATTTTTGAGTTCAATTGAAATTCATCTGCGGAAACTTAGCTGAATGATTAGTAGGGTCATAATTTTTTTCGATGAAATTCAAAATTTAAAGTTTTTTCAATCCTGTCGTTTTTTTTCTGTTTCCCTGCGTTCATTACTTTTTTTCAACTGTCAATTGGCTATTATAAACATTATGCAGAAATTGGTTAATTGGAAAAATGTTCTCAGTATCGAACATCCAAAATGAAAAGATCACAAATAAACGTGATCGATTTCTAGTTTTTTAAGATTAGATAAAATAGTCCAATATCCAGCTTGCTTAAAATAAGTTCAACTTAACCAACAAATATCAATCACAAATATTTGCGAAGTTCAAAGAGCTTCAAAACAATATAAATTTTACCGTGAAAATCGAAAATTAAAACTTTTCCAAAAAACGAGTCAGTTTTTTTTCTGTTTCTTGGCGTTTATTGACTCTTTTTCAACTTTCTGTTGGCTAGATTCTTTTTTCAACGAAGTGATTGTCAGTTGAATTGGTAGTGATGATTTGTTTCTGATTTTTTTTGAATAAAAAATTGCTTGTTCATCTGGTTTAGTCAGTGGGGGTACTTTAAAAAAACCAATACCAATCATAAACGTTTTTACATTTTTTCCAAATCAAAGATCCTTAATGTGCATATGTTTTCAATGACTTTTGAAAGTTAAAAACTTTTTTCTTCTGGCTCTTTTTGTTTTTTTTTGTTTTTTTTTCTTTTTTCCAACCATCTGCTGGCTATACTTCAATGGGTTTGGTGATAAATTATACTTTGCTTATGCTTATTCCTACTTATTTTTTTGAACATGGAGGTCAAATTAAGAATTGACTATCAACAGCGCGATATCAGCAAAACTTGCCTCTCAATAGGAACCAAACATTTATTGAACGGGCAATTTAGAGACGTTTGCAAATCAAGTCGCTCAAAATCTGGAAACTTTTTCATAATAAAAAAAATACAACTCGTCGGGAAAGTGAGTATATACTTTTGAAATGGTTGATTAAATTTGATTTTATTCTAAAAATTTTTTCGCCTGCTTTCTGTTTTAGAAATTTTTCTAAAGTTTTTGTAACACCTTCAAAATCTTGATTGAAATTCAATCAAAACTCAAAGAAATGCAAATTTCATGTATGCTAATGACTAATTGTGCGACCTATGATTAACTGGTCAAATTCATCATTCACTACCTTGCTGAAACTTAAACAGGCTTTGTTTTTGCGTTTTCTTAACGCTTCCCAGTTTTTATTTTATGCACAAAAATATTAAATATTCAAAAAGAGTTCAAAAGAAAAAAAAAGATGGTGTGGTTTTCAAGAGTCCATAATTTAGGTCAGACTTTTATAAAGGTGCTGATGATTTTTTCTTCATTTTTTCAGGAAAAGTATTAAAAATTGTTCAGGCTCAAGTTTCAAGTTTGCGGTTTAATTTTTGTTTCCTTTCAAGTTTAAATTTAATTTTCTTTGTTGAAAGGAAAGCAAATTTTAATATTAAATATTAGAAGGTTAAAAATTACAAAAAACGGGATCGACTTCTAGTTTTGTAAGTGGAAATAAATTTTCGAAATATACTCATAAATATATAATCAGGTATATATGCATTTTTGAGTTCAATTGAAATTCATCTGCGGAAACTTAGCTGAATGATTAGTAGGGTCATAATTTTTTTCCATGAAATTCAAAATTTAAAGTTTTCTCAATCTTGTCGTTTTTTTTCTGTTTCCCTGCGTTCATTACTTTTTTTCAACTGTCAATTGGCTATTATAAACATTTTGCAGAAATTGGTTAATTGGAAAAATGTTCTCAGTATCGAACATCGAAAATGAAAAGATCACAAATAAACGTGATCGATTTCTAGTTTTTTAAGATTAGATAAAATAGTCCACTATCCAGTTTGCTTAAAATGAGTTCAGCTTAACAACAAAATATCAATCAAAAATGTTTGCGAAGTTCAAAGAGCTTTAAAACAAAATAAATTTTACCGTGAAAATCGAAAATTGAAATTGTTTTCCAAAAAACTAGTCAGTTTTTTTTCTGTTTCTTTGTTGCGTTTTTTGACTCTTTTTCAACTTTCTGTTGGCTAGATTTTTTTTTCAACGAAGTGATTGTCAGTTGAATTGGTCGTGATGATTTGTTTCTGTTTTTTTAAATAACTAATTGCTTGTTCATCTGGTTTAGTCAATATGGGTACTTTAAAAAGTACCAAAACCAATCATAAACGTTTTTACTTTTTTTCCAAATGAGAGGTCCTCAACGTGCATATATTTTCAATGACTTTTGAAAAAAGAAAAGGTTTTTCTTCTGGCTCTTGTGGTTTTTTTTTGGTTTTTTCTTTTTTCCAACCATCTGCTGGCTATACTTCAATGGGATTGGTGATAAATTATACTTTGCTTATGCATAGAAGACATCCAATTATTCCATAAAATTTAAAGGTTGAGATGTTTTGTTATTTTTAAGTCATATTTTTTTCTGTTACTTGCGTTCCTTGATTCTTTTCCAACTGTCTGTTGGCCAAGTTTTTAAAATCTTTGAGCTCATTGTTTAAAAGCTAGTTTGATTTATTTAATTTTGTGACCTGATCATTGTTTACAGCCCTCAGATCAATTAGTTATTCAGACTCACTCTTTTTTTTAAATTGTCAACTTTTTTTTAAAAATCGAGACGGTTTTCAGGAGAAATGCAAGACTTTCTCGGCATTCAGATTTCTCCTTATGTACAGAGGTTTTGTTCTGGTTTGGTAAATGGTTTGCAGAAAAAACGAGAAAAACTGAGTGATAGAAAAAAAGACCAATAATTTAGCTGACTACCGACTACACTGATTAAAAAAAATATCAAAAGTGAAGAATAGGTTTTAATAACTGAAAGATTTTTTTTGTCTCAAGGTTCCATGTTTTCACGGAAAATGCACTTAAAATAACCGTTTATTTACAGTATAAGTGGCAAAAATAGTCAAGTAACGTTATAATTTTAGTATAATTAAACTTAATGGCCAGAAGTTTTAAAAAAATTTGAATTTTTCGTCTGAAAACTTAAAACTCTCTGACCAGTTTTTGTCAACACTGAAACAGTTTTTCCGATTTTGAAAAGGTTTTAAAATGATAATACATTTTACTTGAAGTCTCATGAAATTTCGTTGAAGTAGTCAAAAATGGGAAGAAACTGTACCTCACAAAATTTCATCTTGTTAAGAGTAAACCCGTTTTTCTTATTTTTCTTCTTGATCATTCAAACTCGTGCGGTAAAAGCGAGAAAAATTCCGTTCTGTAAAAACTGAAATGCAAATGGCGCAAAAACAAGAATAACGCATAGTTTTTTATAACTTTTGTTCCTACTTTGAAAGACAAATGGGTGCATATAGAATTGATTTTGGTAATATTAGGTTTTTAAACTTTTCTGGTGGGAAATGTTGTTATTTGTCTTTGATTATAACCTCATGACCTTCGGTATTGATTAGAAACCAGTCAACATTTTGCTTAAATTGACCATCGGTGGATCACTGCTAGTTGGTGTTAGTTTTAGAATAGAACGTTTTAATTCACACATCGTTTTACTTCTTTTATTCTTTTAAGTGATTGTACTGAACTGTACATACCTAAAGCTTGCATGTATGTAAGGGCAGATTTTTGTATGTTTGTTCAAAATAAGGCCCATTTTTGTCCCAAGTATGCCATTTTAGTCATACCTTGTTTTTTTTATGCTTATCACTGAACAAAAAAAGTTGTTTTTTTTTGTCTATCGGGGAATATGGCTCTGGGGGTACGCACCTTTGGGGTACTCTCATGAAGGAGGGACCAAATGATAAAAAAAACTTTTACCCAACCAGAATAGTTTGAATATGAAAACAAATTTCCAACATTAAGTTCCTTCTTCACGAGGGACACCACCCTACAGTTTCTAATAACGAATATACAAATGGCGCAAATGGAATGAAAATATTTTTATATCGACCCACTTTTTTCCAACTGGGTAAGTTTAACAAAAAAATGTTTAAGAGTATTGAGCGTAGAGAGTACTGTTGTATAGGTCTCGCTGATTTTTTTGTGTACAAAATAACAACAGCATTTTCCAGGAAACATTTAAAAAGTACCCGGATTGATCTGTGGGCAACCAGCAGCGCAAAGGCGTCTAATCTGAGTACCAAATTGCATTATTTTATAGTCTTAAAACTTCATTTGCAGATCTACTGGAGCAATGTTCAATGGGACCTACTTTGAATTAGTCGGCGAAATGCAAAAGCTGATTTTGTTTACAATTGCAAGAGTGAATGTCAAAGGTCGAGAGGACCAAGTACTTTATCTCGACACGGTACGTTTAAAACAGTGGCATTTACCATTAATTGCTCTAGTTTTCTTGAATGTATAATTGAAACTGTTGTTAGAAGACAGGCTAAATAAAATCTTTTTATGAACATACCAGATATCTACTTCACCATCAAAATAACCAGATTCTAACAATTATATTTAGAAGCATATTATCGAAAAAACACTCTGTCTATAAAGAAAGTTTGTTGGTTCTTATTTTGTTTGTCAGACTTATATAAAAATGATAAACTAAGAACACGATTTACAGAAAATAGAAAACAGATGTTTCTTGTTATTAAGAGTAATGAACGTAGTGAAGACTCTTGTCTGGGTGATGTTTTGTTTTTTTTTTCCCGGAAAAAATCTCAAAAAGCTCTAATAACAGATGTGCATTCATTCATATTAAAGCGTTCATGAATGCACTCAGGTATATATGCATTTTTTGAGTTCAATTGGAATTAATCTGCCGAAACTTAGCTGAATGATTAGTAGGGCCATACATTTTTTCTATCAAATTCAAAATTTGAAGTTTTCTCAAACCTGTCTTTTTTTTCTGTTTCCCTGCGTTCCTTACTCTTTTTCAACAATCAATTGGCTATATTAAACATTATGCAGAAATTTGTTTATTGGAAAAATAATACCAGTATCGAACAATAAACGTGATCGAATTCTAGTTTTTCAAGATTAGATAAAATAGTCCAATGTCCAGTTTGCTTAAAATGATTTCAGCTTAACAAAAAAATGTCAATCAAAATGGTTTGCGAATTTCAAAAAGCTTAAAACAATAAAAGTTTTACCTTGAAAATCGAAAATTGAAACGAGTCAGTTTTTTTCTGTTTCCTTGCGTTTATTGACTTTTTTTTCAATGAAGAGATTGGCAGTTGAATTGGTCGTGATGCTTTATTTTTGATTTCTTTTGAATAAATAATTGCTTGTTCATCTAGTTTAGTCAATAGGGGTACTTGAAAAAAGTACCAATACCAATCAGAAACGTTTTTGCACTTTTTCCAAATCAAAGATCCTTATCGTTCATATGTTTTCAAGAACTTTTGAAGGTTGAAAACATTTTTCTTCCGGCTCTTATTGTTTTTTTTTTGTTTTTTTTTCTTTTTTCCAACCATCTGCTGGCTATACTTCAAGGATTGGTGATAAATTAAACTTTGCCTATGCTTATTCCTACTTATTTTTTTGAACATGTAGGTCAAATTAAGAATTGAGAATTGAGCATCAACAGCGCGATATCAGCAAAACTTGCCTCTCAATAGGAACCAAACATTTATTGAACGGGCAATTTCGAGACGTTTGCAAATCAAGTCGCTCAAAATCTGGAAACTTTTTCATAATAAAAAAAATCTAAGTCGTCGAGAAAGTGAGTATATACTTTTAAAATGGTGGATTAAATTTGATTTTGTTCTAAAATTTTATTCGCCTGCTTTCTGTTTTAGAAATTTTTTTAAAGTTTTTGTAACACCTTCAAAATCGTGATTGAAATTCAATCAAAAGTCAAAGAAATGCAAATTTCATGTATGCTAATGACTAATTGTGCGACCTATGATTAACTGGTCAAATTCATCATTCACTACCTTGCTGAAACTTAAACAGGCTTTGTTTTTGCGTTTCCTTAACGCTTCCCAGTTTTTATTTTATGCACAAAAATATTAAATATTCAAAAAGAGTTCAAAATAAAAAAAAACATGGTGTCGTTTTCAAGAGTCCATAATTTAACTCACACTTTTATAAAGATGTTGATGATTTTTTCTTCATTTTTTCAGGAAAAGTGTTAAAAATTGTTCAGGCTCAAGTTTCAAATTTGCGGCTTAATTTTTGTTTCTTTTCAAGTGCATTTAATTTTCTTTGTTGAAAGGAAAGCAAACTTTAATATTAAACATTAGAAGGTTAAAAATTACAAAAAACGGGATCCACTTCTAGTTTCGTAAGTGAAAATAAATTTTCGAAATATACTCATAAATATAAAATCAGGTATATATGCATTTTTGAGTTCAACTGAAATTCATCTGCGGAAACTTAGCTGAATGATTAGTAGGGTCATAATTTTTTTCGATGAAATTCAAAATTTAAAGTTTTCTCAATCCTGTCGTTTTTTTTCTGTTTCCCTGCGTTCATTACTTTTTTTCAACTGTCAATTGGCTATTATAAACATTATGCAGAAATTGGTTAATTGGAAAAATGTTCTCAGTATCGAACATCCAAAATGAAAAGATCACAAATAAACGTGATCGATTTCTAGTTTTTTAAGATTAGATAAAATAGTCCAATATCCAGCTTGCTTAAAATAAGTTCAACTTAACCAACAAATATCAATCAAAAAAATTTGCGAAGTTCAAAGAGCTTCAAAACAATATAAATTTTACCGTGAAAAGCGAAAATTAAAACTTTTCCAAAAAACGAGTCAGTTTTTTTTCTGTTTCTTTGCGTTTATTGACTCTTTTTCAACTTTCTGTTGGCTAGATTCTTTTTTCAACGAAGTGATTGTCAGTTGAATTGGTAGTGATGATTTGTTTCTGATTTTTTTTGAATAAAAAATTGAAAAAATTGCTTGTTCATCTGGTTTAGTCAGTGAGGGTACTTTAAAAAAACCAATACCAATCATAAACGTTCTTACATTTTTTCCAAATCAAAGATCCTTAACGTGCATATGTTTTCAATGACTTTTGAAAGTTAAAAACTTTTTTCTTCTGGCTCTTATTGTTTTTTTTTGTTTTTTTTTCTTTTTTCCAACCATCTGCTGGCTATACTTCAATGGGATTGGTGATAAATTATACTTTGCTTATGCTTATTCCTACTTATTTTTTTGAAAATGTAGGTCGAATTAAGAATTGACTATCAACAGCGCGATATCAGCAAAACTTGCCTCTCAATAGGAACTAAACATTTATTGAACGGGCAATTTA
This sequence comes from Symsagittifera roscoffensis, assembly GCF_963678635.1. Lineage (NCBI taxonomy): Eukaryota > Metazoa > Xenacoelomorpha > Acoela > Convolutidae > Symsagittifera > Symsagittifera roscoffensis. The sequence continues at coordinate 3,184,961 of NC_087066.1, forward strand.
GAGACGTTTGCAAATCAAGTCGCTCAAAATCTGGAAACTTTTTCATAATAAAAAAAATACAACTCGTCGGGAAAGTGAGTATATACTTTTAAAATGGTTGATTAAATTTGATTTTGTTCTAAAATTTTGTTCGCCTGCTTTCTGTTTTAGAAATTTTTCTAAAGTTTTTGTAACACCTTCAAAATCTTGATTGAAATTCAATCAAAACTCAAAGAAATGCAAATTTCATTTATGCTAATGACTAATTGTGCGACCTATGATTAACTGGTCAAATTCATCATTCACTACCTTGCTGAAACTTAAACAGGCTTTGTTTTTGCGTTTTCTTAACGCTTCCCAGTTTTTATTTTATGCACAAAAATATTAAATATTCAAAAAGAGTTCAAAAGAAAAAAAAAGATGGTGTGGTTTTCAAGAGTCCATAATTTAGGTCAGACTTTTATAAAGGTGCTGATGATTTTTTCTTCATTTTTTCAGGAAAAGTATTAAAAATTGTTCAGGCTCAAGTTTCAAGTTTGCGGTTTAATTTTTGTTTCCTTTCAAGTTTAAATTTAATTTTCTTTGTTGAAAGGAAAGCAAATTTTAATATTAAATATTAGAAGGTTAAAAATTACAAAAAACGGGATCGACTTCTAGTTTTGTAAGTGGAAATAAATTTTCGAAATATACTCATAAATATATAATCAGGTATATATGCATTTTTGAGTTCAATTGAAATTCATCTGCGGAAACTTAGCTGAATGATTAGTAGGGTCATAATTTTTTTCCATGAAATTCAAAATTTAAAGTTTTCTCAATCTTGTCGTTTTTTTTCTGTTTCCCTGCGTTCATTACTTTTTTTCAACTGTCAATTGGCTATTATAAACATTTTGCAGAAATTGGTTAATTGGAAAAATGTTCTCAGTATCGAACATCGAAAATGAAAAGATCACAAATAAACGTGATCGATTTCTAGTTTTTTAAGATTAGATAAAATAGTCCACTATCCAGTTTGCTTAAAATGAGTTCAGCTTAACAACAAAATATCAATCAAAAATGTTTGCGAAGTTCAAAGAGCTTTAAAACAAAATAAATTTTACCGTGAAAATCGAAAATTGAAATTGTTTTCCAAAAAACTAGTCAGTTTTTTTTCTGTTTCTTTGTTGCGTTTTTTGACTCTTTTTCAACTTTCTGTTGGCTAGATTCTTTTTTCAACGAAGTGATTGTCAGTTGAATTGGTAGTGATGATTTGTTTCTGATTTTTTTTGAATAAAAAATTGCTTGTTCATCTGGTTTAGTCAGTGGGGGTACTTTAAAAAAAAACCAATACCAATCATAAACGTTTTTACCTTTTTTCCAAATCAAAGATCCTTAACGTGCATATGTTTTCAATGACTTTTGAAAGTTGAAAACTTTTTTCTTCTGGCTCTTATTGTTTTTTTGTTTTTTTTTTCTTTTTTCCAACCATCTGCTGGCTATACTTCAATGGGATTGGTGATAAATTATACTTTGCTTATGCTTATTCCTACTGATTTTTTTGAACATGTAGGTCAAATAAAGAATTGAGCATCAACAGCGCGATATCAGCAAAACTTGCCTCTCAATAGGAACCAAACATTTATTGAAAGGGCAATTTAGAGACGTTTGCAAATCAAGTCGCTCAAAATCTGGAAACTTTTTCATAAAAAAAAGACAACTCGTCGGGAAAGTGAGTATATAATTTTAAAATGGTGAATTAAATTTGATTTTGTTCTAAAATTTTATTCGCCTGCTTTCTATTTTAGAAATTTTTTAAAGTTTTTGTAACACCTTCAAAATCTTGATTGAAATTCAATCAAAACTCAACGAGATGCAAATTTCATGTATGCTAATGAGTAATTGTGCGACCAATGATAAACTGGTCAAATTCATCATTCACTACCTTGCTAAAACTACTTAAACAGGCTTTGTTTTTGCGTTTCCTTAACGCTTCCCATTTTTTATTTTATTGCACAAAAATAACAAATATTCAAAAAGAGTTCAATATAAAAGAATAAGATGGTGTGGTTTTCAAGAGTCCATAATTTAAGTCAGACTTTTATATAGGTGCTGGTGATTTTTCTTCATTTTTTTCAGGAAAAGTGTTAAAAAATGTTCAGGCTCAAGTTTCAATTTTGCCGTTTAATTTTTGTTTCCTTTCAAGTGCATTTAATTTTCTTTGTTGAAAGGAAAGCAAACTTTAATATTAAACATTAGAAGGTTAAAATTTACGAAAAACGGGATCGACTTCTAGTTTCGAAAATGGAAATAAATTTTCGAAATTTACTCATACATATATACTCAGGTATATATGCATTTTTGAGTTCAATTGAAATTCATCTGCGGAAACTTAGCTGAATGATTAGTAGGGTCATAAATTTTTTCGATGAAATTCAAAATTTAAAGTTTTCTCAATCCTGTCGTTTTTTTTCTGTTTCCCTGCGTTCATTACTTTTTTTCAACTGTCAACTGGCTATTATAAACATTATGCAGAAATTGGTTAATTGGAAAAATGTTCTCAGTATCGAACATCGAAAATGAAAAGATCAGAAATAAACGTGATCGATTTCTAGTTTTTTAAGATTAGATAAAATAGTCCACTATCCAGTTTGCTTAAAATGAGTTCAGCTTAACAACAAAATATCAATCAAAAATGTTTGCGAAGTTCAAAGAGCTTTAAAACAATATAAATTTTACCGTGAAAATCGAAAATTGAAATTGTTTTCAAAAAAACTAGTCAGTTTTTTTTCTGTTTCTTTGTTGCGTTTTTTGACTCTTTTTCAATTTTCTGTTGGCTAGATTTTTTTTTCAACGAAGTCATTGTCAGTTGAATTGGTCGTGATGATTTGTTTTTGATTTTTTTTGAATAAATAATTGCTTGTTTATCTGGTTTAGTCAATGGGGGTACTTTAAAACAGTACAAATACCAATCATAAGCGTTTTTTAGCATTTTTTCCAAATCAAAGTTCTTTAACGTGTATATGTTTTCAATGATTTTTGAAAGTTGAAAACATTTTTTTTCTGGCTCTTATAATTTTTTTTGTTTTTTTTTCTTTTTTTTAACAATCTGCTGGCTATTTTTCAATGGTTTTGGTGATAAATTATACTTTGCTTATGCTTATTCCTACTTAATTTTTTGAACCTGTTAGTCAAATTAAGACTTGAGCATCAACAGCGCGATATCAGCAAAACTTGCCTCTCAATACGAATCAAACATTTATTGAACGGGCAATTTAGAGACGTTTGTAAATCAAGTTGCTCAAAATCTGGAAACTTTTTCAAAATAAAAAAAACTACTCGTCGAGAAAGTGAGTTTGTACTTTGAAAATGGTGAATTATAACTTTCTGTTCAAGAAAATTTTTTAAGTTTTTGTAACACCTTCAAAATCTTAATTGCCTTTCAATCAAAACTCAACGCGAGACCTATTTAATGTATGCTAATGATTAATTGTTCGACCTATGATTAACTGGTCAAATTCATCATTCACTACCTAGTTTTTTTTTATTGCACAAAAATAATAAATATTCGAAAAGAGTTCAATATAAGCATAATAAGATGGTGTGGTTTTGAAGAGTCTATGATTGAAGTCAGACTTTTATATAGGTGCTGATGATTTTTTCTTCAGTTTTTTCAGGAAAAGTGTTAAAATTTGTTCAGGCTCAAGCTTCAATTTTGCGGTTTAATTTTTGTTTCCTTTCAAGTGCATTTAATTTTCTTTGTTGAAAGGAAAGCAAACTTTAATATTAAACATTAGAAGGTTAAAGATCACGAAAAACGGGATCGACCTCCAGTTTCTATAATGGAAATGAATTTTCAGATTTCCCAGCGGAAACAATAATTTACCTATGGATTCAGTTTTTTCAAATTGTGTTAATTTAATCAAGAAAGTTTCAATTATACGAGAAATTCACAAAGTTTTGAAGACATCCAATTATTCCATAAAATTTGAAGGTTGAGATGTTTTGTTATTTTTAAGTCATATTTTTTCTGTTACTTGCGTTCCTTGATTCTTTTCCAACTGTCTGTTGGCCATGTTTTTAAAATCTTTGAGCTCATTGTTTAAAAGCTAGTTTGATTTGTTTAACTTTGTGACCTGATCATTGTTTACAGCCCTCAGATCAATGAGTTATTCAGACTCACTCTTAGTTTTAAATTGTCAACTTTTTTTAAAAATCGAGACGGTTTTCAGGAAAAATGCAAGACTTTCTCAGTATTCAGATTTCTCCTTATGTACAGAGGTTTTGTTCTGGTTTGGTAAATGGTTTGCACAAGAAACGAGAAAAACTGAGTGATGGAAAAAAGGCCAATAATTTAGCTGACTACCGACTACACTGATTAAAAAAAATATCAAAAGTGAAGAATAGGTTTTAATAACTGAAAGATTTTTTTTGTCTCAATGTTCCATTTTTTTCCCGGAAAATGCACTTAAAATAACCGTATATTTACAGTATAAGTGGCAAAAATAGTCAAATAACGTTATAATTTTAGTATAATTAAACTTAATGGCCAGAATTTTTAAAAAAGTTGAATTTTTCGTCTGAAAACTTAAAATTCTCCGACCAGTTTTTGTCAACACTGAAACAGTTTTTCCGATTTTGAAAAGGTTTTAAAATGATAATAAATTTTACTTGAAGTCTTATGAAATTTCGTTGGTGTAGTCAAAAATGGTAAGAAACTGTACCTCACAAAATTTCATCTTGTTAAGAGTAAACCCGTTTTTCTTATTTTTCTTCATGATCATTCAAATTCGTGCGGTAAAAGCGAGAAAAATTCCGTTCTGTAAAAACTGAAATGCAAATGGCGCAAAAACAAGAATAAAGCATAATTTTGAGTGATTATTAATCATTAGGCTTCCCAAGATAAAAAAAAACTATTTACCTATTCTCTAATTGGGTTTATTTTAAAAGGTGATAAAAAGTCTCGAAGTTGAAGTTAGTTTCAACTTTTTTGGTGTGTTCTTTCGTTTCCAAATCAATTCAAACTGATTTGCAAAAAGGTAAACAAATATGCTATCCTAATAGTGTAAATCATAAAAGGTTCAAAAAGTACTCAGAATTCTCAGGTTCTCAGAATTCTCATAATATTCTCTTTGAAACTCGAAAAACTTGATTTTTGATTTTTGGTCTTTTTGAGTTCGTTGATACCTTTTCCTGGGCCTTATAGTTTTTTCTTTGAAAAGGCTTCAAAACTAATCAGCCGCGTTTTTTTTTAAATTTCTTGCCAGTTTCCCAAGTTTTTATAGGCCAAGTTTTACTTTTTTTGATAAGCTACTAGTTGTTCCATTTAAGTTTTCGGGAACCATCCTCTGGGATCAAACCTGTTTGGTTTTAGTTGACTGTGTACAAGAAAGTAGATGGAAAACATGTGCCAACGCTGTTTCGCTACGGTGGCTGGCTTCTCGGAAGAATTGATATAACTCTGTTTCCAGGTGAGCTAAGTCTCCACGTAAAGCTAAAGTTACATGGTTAGTTGCTTTTCGTGTTTTTGTGGCTCTTCTCCATATCCTATTTATTATGCTGCCGGCCATTGAGTTTTAGCCGCTAACCTTGTGAAAACAGTTTAAAAACACTAAATCAAACTCAAAATAGAGAAATTACCATTCACTTAAATACAGCAAATATTTAATCATTTTGAGATTTTTGAAAACGTTTGTTCCTTGCAATATCACATTTCAACAGAAAAATTTTCACCTGATTTTTTATTTTGTTATTATTTTAAAGCCTTTTGATTTGATTTTAACTCTGTTAATTTGAAACGGGGTGTCTCTAAAAAAAGCAATTGTTTCTCATTGTTTTTTTGACAGTGCAAAAGCAATTTTGAAAACTCAGTTGCAATTTTAACGCCATTTTGCCGCGTCCAGGTAAAACTTGTACCTGGGTTTTTTCACGTGGTGTTTTAGATACGTTTTAAGGTTTTTTCTAATTGTATAAGTAGATACGTTTTTCATAATTAAGCGTGCATATGTGAAAACGCTAAACATACCAATTTAAATCCGTTTAGTGCTACAAAAAAGTTCAACATTTTTCTTCAGAAACAGTTACTATAAAGTGATAAAGTTTTCGCTTTGAGATTTTCAGCTTTTATATTGGATAACCGTCATGGCACTGAAAACTGTGTGAAGTGCGATGCCAAAAAATAATTTAACAAAATAACGCAAAAAGTGTAGAATGTGGGAAAAAAAGGGAAACATAAAATCCTTAGACACGCTGCAAAGACTTCGATTTGTATATTTTGTCAAGAACTGACATGGTTTGGCAAAGGTAACAATTGCATAAAAAAGACATTTTAATATATTGTTTCACTTCGAATTCTAGTTACAGAGTTATTTATAAAAGTTTCCAAACACAAATCGGTATCGTTTCGAAGAACACAATTACGCCGGCACGAACTGTTTTCAGGTGTATCATTAAGCGGAAATCAAAACAGGAGTTAACTTCTCAGATCCAATAGACCGTTCTATTGGAAAACATTTATTCAACGTAAACTTCTTTAAAATCTTATTTCGCGCTTTACTCAAAAAAATATATGCTTTTTTGTTTGCTCGGGTAGTTAATTCTATTCAGAGCCTAAAAATCAGCGGGAAAAAATTGAGAAAAACAGTAAATTTTTATCAAAAAATTTTCAAAGCAGCCTCCAAAGAACGGTATTTTCAAAAATTTATGCTTAAAACTGTTCAATTGAATGAAAAAAATCACATATGAAAAACAAGGACTTCCCATCCAGGAAAATCATTTAAAACCATTTTAAACAATTATGGAACTTAAAGTATGATCGACCCGACCCTTGTTGAGTTTTTTATCTAATCATAGCTAGCTTTTGATTTGTTTTCTTGATTGTTTTCATGCATTATGTGATGGAATGAACTCTACGCTTATAAAGTTTTCCTAAATAATTTGCCTTCTGATTCCCATTAAAGTTCAAAATTTAGTTTTGTCGATGTCTGCACAAATTCAAACTCCAAACTGGATGATTGGTGCACATAGCTTTTCTAGGAAACTATTAAATGCTGTCCAGTCAAAATTTTTCTCAAATGAATAAACACTCCACAGTACGGCAAATTGTTAGTTTTTACTTGATCAATATGCTCATGAAAATTTCATTTCCTGTCGAGACAAATATATAACACTTTCCACGTTTTTTAATTGACAGTCACTAAAAAGTAGTTTTTTCTTCATTTTTTTTCGGCTCAAACAGTGTTTGATGGTCTTAGTTTTTTTGACACTCAAAATCAATTTGTTGTTTTCTGACCGAACCTTTTTTCTAGCAAAGCCGATTGGTGCATGGCTGCAAAATAGTCGTTTTAATGGAATTGACAACAGTATCATGTGCATAAAAAGGTACCCCTGTGTTAGTCGTGACTATTTGAAGATCTTCTGAGTATAGAATTACTGAAAGATTTGTTTGAATGTGCTGACAACGGGTGCTAAATTAAGATGCCAAAAAATTATACAGGCCCTCCGAAATTCATAAGTTATAATTCTATTAACACGTTAGGGTGATAAACCATATCAAAAACTTTTGTTATGCCGAAAAGTCATGCTGAGCAAGTATTTTTTTTCGTTAGCGACCTTGAAAGTTTTTTAACCTTATAATAAGGGGGTCAACAGTGCTCCTCTTTGATCTGAAACTAAGTTGATTATTTTACAAAAGTGTAAGTTTGTCTATATATACTTAGGATCGTCTGAAAAAAAAAACGCTCAAAAAAGTTTCTAAGATATGTTAGAATCGAAATTGATTATTAGTCTGAAGGGAGGGTCTTCAATTTTTCCTACCTTAGGAACTGGTACAGTTTTAGCAATTTTTAAGTAACTTGAGTAGATTGCTGAGGTTAAGCTTTCATCAAAAACATATGTTAGACAACTTTCTAGTTTTCTTATTGTTTTAAGAGATTAGTATTGCTATCATAGCAATCTGTACTAAACACTTTATGAAACTTTCGATAAAATCAATAACTTCCATTGAACCAGTATTTTTCCAATCAAAAAACGTTGCTTCAAACGGATTTCATTATTTTCTATGCTTGGAATTTTTCCTTTTGCCTTTCGTTTCCACCAATTGATTTTGAAATTTTTCAATCTATAATCAAAACAAAGCGTTATTTTATTTCTGATATTAATTTCGTTTTTTTATTGATGATTAAGTTTTTGAAAATTTTGTATCTAGTACTGTAATTAATCCGTGCCTCAGTTGTTTGAACATTCAAAAACTGTTGTCGTAACCATTTCTTTTTTGCTGCTGCTTTCTATTTCATTACTTTTACATAGTTCCAATAGTTGTTTTGGAAGAAATGATCATCTAATTAGATCAGTACCTTGTTTAAATTTTTTAAAAAAAGTGTGAAGATGTGTAAATTGCGTAAATGCTCAAATTCATGCCTCATATAAAACCTAAATTTTTTTCTGTTTTTCCTTTTAGCAGTTGCTCCCTTTTAGCACTGGTTCGCTTTGAGCAGTTGTTTTTTCATTGAAAAAATAGTGTTCGAGAAGTTTTGTGAACAAATGAACACCAAATTGATCAAACACTGGATTTTTTTTTTGAGAATGCCGATGTACAGAAAACGAGTTATCCAATCTGCTGCTATGTTCTATCATTCGTGTTGGTAGGCAGTCTGTTTTAACTTCTCGCACACCCTCTCTCATTATCACAACCTCATTTTTTAATTGGTTTCCGTACTTCAATAGGCAACTTCACGTGTTCATTTCCATGTCGTAGCGATATTCCATCTAAATAGTTTTGCAGCTTTTCGAAGAGATTACTGTTTAGCAAATTGGGTGAAGTGTTTTTTCAGATTATTATAATTATTTAATTTATCCGATTTTTGATGAACAGTTACAAGATTTGATTTTTTTAGTTTTATTTTTTTTTGCTTTATTATTTTTTGTTCTGTCACGGTGTTGACTATAATGGCAATACCTTCCCCCTCAATTTGTGTAGCTTAACTATAGAGGGGATCGTAATCTAGAATTTGAAAGATGTTTTTATCAGAGTTAATTAAGCCAGTCTTCAATTGATTAGATGATATGTGGAGTTGGGCCGATTGCACTGTTTTTAGTTCAAGTTCTTCAACGTTTCGGGGCAAAAATTTGGTGATTTATAAGAACACTAAAAAATTTCGAAAATGCGGGTCCTAAGAATTCCAAAACTGCGCACCTTTACTAATTTATGCTGCAAAAAAGAACTAAACTTTTTATTTCCGTTTTTCAACTTTTTCTAGTTTTTAGCAGTAAAAAGTTTTTTGAAAGTTTTTGATAATAATTGAGTACCCAAATAATTAGATGCTTAAAATTGATACTTTTTATGGGAAATCGATGTCTAGAAAAATAATTCAATCATTGTGCTGCTATGTTTTATCCCTCTTGTTGGGAGACAGCCTCTGTTGTTTTCTAACAGGCATTTCCCGGTCATATACTCTCAAATTTCTTTGATTGCTTTGCTGAGTTTCACAGGAAATTTTCTTTGAAAACACCTAAAACTATTTGTTCAATTTCATGCCGTAGTGATAATCCATCCAGGTCATTTTGCAGACTTTCGATGGAATCTTTGCTTAGCGAATTTGGTGGAATGTGTATACCGACTACTAAATTTTTCTGATTCGTTTAATTTTTGGATGAGCACTGACAAGATTTGATTTTGTTTGTTGTCTTTTTTTTGCTTCATTATCCTATGTTTTGTCCTGGTGTTGGCAAAAATGGCAATAATTCCCCCTCATTTTACTGTTGCGCATCTTAAGAGAGGTTTGTGACATCGAATTTGTTAGATCTTTTGTCAGAATTGTTCTTAAGCCAGGTTTTAGTTGAACTGATGATATGAGGACGTTTGTCCTTTTAATTTCAAGTTCTTTAAAACTTGGGGGCAAACATCTGAAACTTTGTAAAAAAAACCTAATCTGTTTTGTCCGGGTCTCTGTTAAGCATTTGTTCTGTGCAACTTTTACTTCTCGCTTGATTTCTTTACTTCGCTGAAATTTTTTTGTGAAGATCTTTTTTCTTTTTGTATAAGTCTACTACGAAAAGATAAGTTATTTTGAAAGCTGCGGAAGTCACTATTATGAGCTTTTGGAAACTGTACAAGCTCTAGGTGAACCCATCTCTTAGGTTAAATTTTTGTTTTCTCCGCATTAATGCGGCTATTGCAAGTTTTTAGTTGTAATACACGTATAAAATTCATTCATCCCTACTCTTCGCTTCTCCGTCCTGTCCCTTGATACTTTTTATGGGAAATCAATGTCTAGAAAAATAAGTCAATCATTGTGCTGTAACTAAAAACTCCCTCTATTCCAATTCAGTAATCAGTTTTTGGAGATCTTTGAAAATTTACATATGATGGAGCACTAAATTACGCTTTTAAAATGATGTGTCTTTATTTAAGAAGAGGCTCTTTAAGGCCAAGAGTTTTGAAAATGGCCTGCATAGCAACCAATTGGTTCGAATAAATTTAGGCTTACAGCAGAGAATTTTTTAAGTTAAATTCAAATCAATTGTAAATGGAAAGCAATTTAAACTACCTCCAGTTTGCTCAAACTTGATTAGTTGTCTGTACCCGGGTTGACCTTCATACACCGAAAATGCTTTTCACCCAATTCCATATGTCAAGTGTGTGGAAAAATGCTTGTTATACAATTTTCATACAATTTCGAAAAATGGTTGAAAAAAGAATTAACTAACTTTGCCGCTGTTTGATTTTAATAAAACAGTCTGGTGATTAGAAAAACCGAAATTTTCGTTTTTTTAAAAAATTGCATATCATACAGTTCCCAAATATAGAAATTGTAAGAATGGCATTTTTTGATGGCGACAATTTTTTTTGCAAATAATTTTGAAATTGCCCTAAATTTTTTTGTCAACCGCAAATTGAATTGTGTACGCAAACAAACATTTTCCAAAAATTATTTTTTGCATGAAAGTTTTTTTTTGTGTGCATAACGTAGTCCTAGATACAATAATGTTGGCTTTTTTTTCTTTTTCGTTTTATATTAACGCTGAAAATTCTGATTCCTTTTTCATGGCGTGTTTATGTGTGCCTTTATCAATGTCTGGTAATTTAAAAATTCAAACTTTTAAAATAAACATCGTTGAAAAGTTTTCTAAAATTTAAAAGTTTGTAACTTTCATTATATCATTTGTAAATGACAGCTCTAAAACAATTCAGCTCATTATCTATGCAAGACCTTCCAACCTTTGGTGACTCCAGTTTTAAGTAAACCAAGGTCTTTGTCACTTGTGTTCGGTTACAAACACAACCCAAAAGTTTTCAGAAACTAAATTTAGAAACAAAAAATCAACTTTTTGGTTTATGGAAAAACATATATCATTCAATTTTAGTGTATGTAAAAATACTTTTCATAGAAACTTCTGTGGGTATGAATTTGTATAACAAAAAATTTCTCATATATGGAAATTGTATGGTAAGAAGTTTTTGTCAACCCTTAATTAAACATTGGATAAAGTCTTTTCGCCCAGTTTTGGGTGGAAAAGAACATTACTTAATCCATAGTTCCTTCCGATCACTTTCAGTGACGCGTTTGGAACATTAGTGTTCAGAGATGTGTCTAATATGAACTTTCATATTTGGTTTCTTCAATCGGCTGTGTTTCTATGTGAATGAATTAATTTTCTGTTTTAGAAGCAGACTACCAAACAAGTAAGTAAAAAACTTCAGAGTGACTCACATCATTTTCGAAAAACAAAATCCTGACTTTCACCATGCAGTCGCCCACCTATATGTTACAATATTGCAATCAACTGTCACAGGAAGACAGGAATTAAGTTATTTTAAGTGACATCATCTTATGGCATCATTTCAAAGCTCATAATTGCTACAAGGCTGAGCCGATAACATTTCTCAAAGTGATTTTTCTAAATTACAACTGGGCTCAAACAAACGGCTTATGATACTCAGAGTTAGCTTCGCACAAATAAGATCAAGGAAAACCGTGAAATCACTTTTTTAACATAGAGTCTTATCTCTTAATTGATGCTGCGCTCAACAATATGAGTTTTGATAAATTTTCTAGACACCGTTTATGGGTTTTGGATCAAAACTGGTCGCATGGAGCAGACTGATAATGAAATGGAAGTGTGGATGGAGCTAGAGGGGAAAACAGGACTGACCTCTGGACCGATGAAGTTCTACGACCCAACTGAGAATCATTTCACCAACCAAAAGTCAGTTATATTTCAGGCCCCGGATTTAAGTTATAATTAATTAATTTTTGTAGTTTACTGATATTTCTGAGAAAATGAAGGGAATTTACTAATCACAGAGATGCGCTTTATTTCAACTATTTTGTTAAAATTCTCAAGAAAACCGACAGTATTTTTTAAATTGAAAAGACATCATTTGGCATTATCTCCAAGTCCTGTAATCACATCCCGCACTGGAGTCCCATGGATAATAATCGAGTATATTGTGATTTTATAGTCAGTATCTAAAAAGTTACAAAAATAATCGATTATAGTCCTTTTTTAAATGGATTTTAGTACCAGTATTTTTTTAAATACCAGTATAATTCATTATAATTGATTATAATGGATTTTATTGATGTAAGAAATACTCGGACTATAATCCATTTTTGATGGACTATAATCAATTATTTTTGTAATTTTATAGATACTGACAATAAAATGATAGAATAATCGATTATTATTCATGGAACTCCAGTGCGATGGATCTAGTGATTATTATACATCATAATAATTTTTAATTAATTATAATCCATTATAATAGGTTACAATGTGTTTTTTGAGAAGAATTTATGAATTTTGCATTTTTTTTTCAAAGCTTTCTCATTTCTCATTTCGTGCAGTTGCTACATATTACGTTCCATAAAGTTTTCTTTTTCACTCAGATTTTATTTTTTAAGTTTTCGCTACTTTTCCTATGCTGACGAAAACTCCGTCGCCTCTTTTAACAAAATTTAAACGGGGGGGGGGGGGGGTGGGGGTTTGGGGTAAACTGTAATTGGGGTAGGGTTGGCGGTAAACTTTAGTAAACATGGGGGTGAGCGTAGGAATAAACATATTGGAGTGGTTTAAATGCGGGTGTGAGGTGGGGGTAAATGCGGATGGGGGGACAAAGTTAGAGGGGACGGTTAATTTGAGCAGGTTTAGATTGCGAGTAGGCCGTAAAAATGTAGAGATTATAATCCGTTATAAATAGTTACAATGGATTTTAATGGATTGTGTTTTTTTTTAAAAAAAATTGATTACAAAGACAGTATAATCGATTTCGTGGTCTAAACTTGCAACATTAATGGATTAAAATGACAACTTTTTGACAACAATTTTCCATTATAATCGATTATTATCCATTGGAGATTTGGTTAGAGGCTTTATATTAGAAAAATGAAAATTATAAACCTTTCCGGTTCATCTAACCACAAATGAAATTTTCTGGTTTTCTCTCAAACTCGCTACTTTTCTTGATACATAAATCATGGAAAAAGATTGTTTTTGCTGTTAAAGCAGCAAATCTTTGACTGGAAATTCAAAAAATGTTCATAAGCATCGATTATATAGACAACATTTTTGTCAACAAACTTCCATTATAATCAATTTTTATCCACGAAACTTTGGTGAGGCAAACTATTAACTTCAAAAACACAAGGTCTAAATGAGCGGCAAAACAACGATTTACGCGCACAATAACACTCGTGCCGAATGGAAACGAAGTGGAGCAACCGGTCGCGGACCAAGTGAACAATCTCCTCCCTAAATCAATTTAGGGGGCGGGGGAGGGGGGGAGAAAGTTCACTTGGTTAGAGCAGCTTGGTTTTTCAGCCAATCAGACTTGAGCATAGTACATGCAGGCCTTACGTCTTGAGTTTGCCATTTAATTTTAGGGGGAGATTGTTCACTTGGTCTTTTAAAGGGGGAGATTGTTCACATGGGCCGCGACCGCTAATCAACAACGCCGCGTTTGAAGTTAGCTAACTGTTCTGAGTCTGCTAAAATCCCTAGCACCACAGAAGCAATTTCAATTTTTCTGGTTTTTGGAGATTTCTATTTTTCCTGTTTTCTCACTGATCAAAAATATATAATTTTTTGTTGCTGGCTGATCTATTTTTTTCTCACTGGGGTAGATTGATGAAAACATTCAAAAAACCTTACACCGAACGAATACCAACCACAACTGTATATTTTGACGGCCAATTATTTATTCGAGAACTCTAACAATTATTATTTGTTTCAGCTGGGGAGTATTGTTCAAAGCGTTTCCAGATGTGGGAGAACTGAAAAAGTTAGTGGTTTGGACTGAAGGCTCAACCAAAGATTTATGGTTTCTGGAATCAGTAAGTTCTACAAAGTCTCAATGATTTCTAGCTTTGCTGTCTTTTTCTAAACTTGAAAAAGGACTTGTTTGTCTAATGAAGGACGGACTTTCAGGCGGTAGTTAATTTTGGTATGATTTTGCAAGGCAGTAAATCTTCTAAAGGAACTCGGTGTGGTTTAGCAAGTTATTAATTTCCATCCTGCGTTATACGAAAAACGAGTATTGCTTATCTCGCTTTAGTAAGTACCTGACAATGTCTCTTTTTTCCCGAAGTTTTCTTCAGCTTTAAAAACTAATGACAATTGTTGAAATCGTTTCCAATGAATGAACAAACTTATCACGAGTATACTGTAGAATGAACTGGATTTGAGTAATTTCAGAAATTTGAAGCTATATAAATTTTGTGAATATACCTCAACTGGTAAATACAATTTACTTACGAGAAAACCATGCTTCTCTTTCTACTTTTTCAGGTCAATGTATCGGTTCACGAGAAATTCAACGGGTGAAAATGCAAATATCCAAAGTCAATAGATCAACTTAATGCTTAAGTTGTGAAAGAGAAAATAAATTGTTAGTCTTTACTATTAAAAATATCTTATGTTTTTCGTGAAAAAATTATAATAATACTAAATTATTTCCAGTATGGAGAAACATTCATCAATTTAAAATATAAAAAAGCCCACAAAGGCGATCCGCGGTACAGATTGTAAATTACAGATTAGGAGTAATAAACGCAATTGTTTTTTTTTCAGGAAAAAGTCTTAAAATTTGTTCACACTGAATTTCGATTTTTGCGGTTTGACTTGTGATATTTTTTCTAAGTTCAGTGTATATATATTGTTAAAAGAAGGGCAAACTCCACTATCGAACAGCAAAAAAGGTAACGATTTCACCTGATTGACATCATAAATTGTTCTACAAACACAAAGAGCTTTGAGGCCATCTATTTTTTCTTCGAAAAACAAAAGTTGAAGGCTCTTGAAAAAACAAGTCTTTTTTCACTTTCCTTGCGTTCATTGCTCTTTTCCAACTGTTAGTTGGCTATGTTTATAGTTCTAAGGTTTTGAAGAACGGGAAAAAATTTGAAATGGCATCTTGTGTACTATGAATATCAAAAAACATGTAAACAAAAAAACTCTGAGTGAAAAAAGTGTAAATAAAAACAAAATCATGTACAAAACAAAACGAAAATAAATCAAAACAAAAACTTTGCAGTTGGGACCATAAGAAGGATTACTTAAGACAATGAAAGTATAAAGGACAGGGTGCTATGAAAAATAAACAAAAATGCGCTCACACATAATGGATATGCAGAAGAGGCGTAGAGTTAGATATCAAAAAACAACACCCTTATCAAAACATAAGGGGGAAATCTACAACCATAACCTAAAAATTCTATCAGTGAAACCTTTAAGTGATAAGAAAAAACTCATTTTAACTGTGCTTTATAAATCTTCAGACTTTCGATTAGATGAAACTTTAGACAACCTGAAAGATCACTTGCTGAGTGTAAAAAGCCAGTGTAACTTGAAACACATACTTTGTGGCGATATATACAAAAAATATGTTTGAAGATAACAAAATTGCAAGAAAATTTCGCAACACACTATTAACTCATGGCTTGCAGCCATGATTAACGTTCGGCCCAACAAAAAAGAGCTAAAACCCAGACCTGGATCAATGATTTTTTCACAAAACTTTCAAGCTCAGCTGAAACATTTTTACTGCAAAATCAGATCATTATCTTGTTTAATTAAAAACAGGTGACACGTTGGGCGAAATTGAATGACTTTTTTTCGTCAATGGTAATGAGCATGCACTTCAAAAGATTTCAGTCAAAAAAAACAGCTAGACCCCAATGATTCGATTTACAAAGACTTACGTTTTTTTTTTCTCCCAGTGCATTGGCGACCTTATTTTTATGCCAAAAGAAACTTTGCTATCAGCAGTGATTGAAACTTTTTCTGAAAAAAGTTTAATTTCGGCCAAAATCATTAAAATTCGGGGAACAATAAGATAACAATTTAGCAGCAAAAAATTTTTTACAGAAAAATCATAATTTTTATTACGGAAGAAGCTTGGGAAATATAAATATATAGGTATACAGCAGAAATGTTAATCAAGACTACATAAATCAGTTTTACAACAAAAACTAAACTATCAAAAGACAGTTTAGATTTTGTTTGTAATTAGTTGAAAAAACTGATGGACATCACAATAATCAGATAGTAGAGTTTGATCCGGACACAATGAACGACTCTTTTGTGAAGATAGGAAAGACACTAGCAAAATTTTTGAGCTGCTAATGAATTGGGAATGGTGAAAACAGCAACCGCCTCAAAAGTCCTTATGAAAACAAGTGACCACAAAACAAACGTTTCGCAAATTCAAAAATTGAAAAACACGCCATTGGACTGGGAAAGTGATAATAATTATTTTTTAAAGTAATAAAAAATGCCGTATGTGGTTATCTTGCTATGCTTTTTTTTCAATCGCTGCTCAGAGAGCAGTTTTTTCCCACAGTTATTAAAGTTACAAGAGTAGTACCACGATTTAAAAGTCAAAATAAAGATAAATGCGGAAAACTACAGAACAATTTTCTTACTTGCATTTATTAGTTAAGTTCCTGAAAAACCAATATATAGCAAAATGACTAATGGTTTCAAAAAGGAAAAAATTTGTTGCCAAATAAATTTGGATATCAATAAAAAAAATCAACAGTAGACGTTAGTTTAGAAGTTGTTGAGACCATTTTAAATCAATTATCAGCCAAAACTGCATGTGCTTTTTCTGAGTTTTCCTGAATTTTTGACATTGTCGATCACTCGAATTGTCTTGCAAAACGTTTTCGATATGGATTTTAATACATTTCTGGGCTGGGCTCGGTTCGGTTCTGGGCCCCTACAGTTCGGTTCTGGGCTCCTTAAATTTTCACTTTTATGAAGTTATTGATCTTCCTGAAGTGATCATTTTCGCAGACGACACATATTTCTTTGGCAAAATAAAAATCTGGAGGGTAAATCACTGTAAGGTGAATTAGAACGCTTTTCTTATGGGTGGACCAGTCTTTTTCAACAGTCTGTTGGCCATGTTTCAATTACCACCCTGTAGAAAATCACTTTGATGAGATATTCAATGGCAGAGTAATTTAAAACACCTCTAACTTGACCAAAACAAATTGTTAAAAGACGGAATCATCTATGGGCAGTACTTCATACTGAGACGAATAAAGTCGTTTATGAAGTACAAAATATTAACTTTCGACAATTTTGCAAAAAAATAAAGCGTTTGTTTTTAAGAATAATTGCAAAAAGGTAAACCAAAAAAAATAGTGTTTTTTGTTGAAAAACTGTGTTCGAAAAGCAACTCAATTCAAGTTTTTTTTAAAATTGCGACGCATTCAACAATTTTTTTAATTGTTTTGTTTGATAAAATAGTTAGAACTAAAAAACATAATTGTTTTGGATTCTTGAACGCTGTAAATACTCTTAAATAGGATAAGTTTTGCTAAATTTTTCAAGGAATTTTTTCAGAAAATTTCGGGCTCAAATTAATTTTTTTTGCGGTTTTCGCGGTTAATTTTTTTTTTCAAATTTGTTTAATTTTTTTTGTTGAGAGAAAAGCAATGTTCACTTACGAAACTCAACGTTGTAAGAGTCTCAAAAAACATGACCCCTTTCTAGTTTCGAAATTTCATTTCAATTTTTAATAATCAGGTCTTTTTTTTTCTGTTTCATACCGTTTATGATTGTTTTCCAACAAGTTGATGGCAATTTTTGTTCGTTGCGATTTAAAAGAAACCCCTAAATTAACGTTAAGGACCCGTTCTACGACAATGAAGCTTGAAAACATCTCAAAACTTTCATTGACAGCGAAGTCTGGCAGAAGGCGAAATGATTTCGAAAAGTATTGAAACATGCATCAATTAATTTTTTTTTCAGGTTACGAAGAAAAATTAAAATATAATTGGCCTTCAATAGTAAAGAAATCAACATTGCTAAAAAAAGTTACGGCCACGCAGTTAGTCATCTTTTTTCTTTCATTTTCTGACACATTTTGCAAAATCAAGAAGCAACGCGAAAGCGAAAACCTTGAAAAGTATTCTTTTTTATCAAAAATGTTTTAACAACTATTCTTTAAAAATAAACTCAACTCATCTCCATTTTCTCTGTAGTGTTTGAAAACTTAACTTAGCGTGTCATAAGTTAATTAAACTTGAAATGGTGGAAAAATACTTATTCCAAAAACTTTTTCATAGCATATCTCAGTTCAAAAACAACGCGGTAACAAAAAACTTCAGGCAACACCGTAACCAAAAACTTCAAATTTAAAAAGGGAAGTTTTGCAATTTAGATGGGAACGTCGACGTTTGTCCTTTAAAAGCTTTGTGGGCTTTGTGAACATTGCTCACTTATAGTTATAATAATTATTTGTTCTTTCTTTTTTCCTGGGCTGAAAAGATTTTGGTCAAGCCTCCATATTTGTTAAAATGAAATTTCTTGTTATTACGGATATTTGCCTCAGCATCAAAAAAAGAAATTACCTTTTTCCATTTGGGTATCAAGTGAAGAACGATTGCATGTATGCCATGGTGCAAGGTGAGCCAAATTAATTCATTATCTTAGATATTTGGAAGCCTTGCAATGTTATTTTGTTCATTATGTTGTAAGATTCGGTGAAAGTATAGTGACAACTCTGGGCTTCGTGGTTTTTTGTTTGTTTTTTTTCTCTAAAAAGTCTTAAAATGCACTAATAGCTACAAGGTGCTTTCATGCATATTCTTGCACTTATGGATGCATTTAAAAATGTATGCGTTTTTCGAGTTCTATTGAAAATCATCTGCTAAAATAGGAACACTGCGTTTTCGAATTAAGAAAGCGGTAAAAGCGTGATCACAAAAAACGAACTGAAAAAAACTTCAAAAAGCTATTATAACGAAAGAAGTGCATTCGTACTTATTAATGCATATATGAATGCCCTCAGGTAAACATGCACTTATATGGCAAGCAAATTAAACTCTCCTTTTTTGAAACTGAATTGGCACGAATAAGGGTGATCGACTTCTACTTTCAAAAATGGAATTTAATTGTTAGATTCCACTGCGGTATAAAAATCTACCTAATAACCCAATTTTCTCAAAATGGGTTAATTTTATCCAAAAAGCAATCATAGTTTCCTCTTAAATTTCAAATAGTTTCAAAGCCTTTCTTCCATTGTAAATCAAAAATTGAAGTATTTAAAAAGTCAGGCATTTTTGCTTCCTTGTGTCCAATGACTCTTTTCCAACTGTATGTCGGCTGCGTATTCGTATGATTTTTTCACTTTTTTATTTAAAAATAGATATTTTTCATACTAATTTGTTTTAAAGTTAAAGATTGAAGCAACTTACAATTTCGTAAGGTCGTGTGTCTCTTTTGGTCTTTTGAATTTGGAAATGGCGCAAAACATAAGATTGACTTTTGGTTATGAAAATAGTTTTATTGATATCGCAAAATACTGGAGAGGTTTTTCAATTTTGACTTGCAGAAGAAACAATTTTTGTCTCAAATTTGTTCTAAATGTCAAATATTGTTTCTTAAACTTTCCCCGAAAAGATGGTCTGTTAATTATCTGATTTTCTCTGATTCTCCATCCATTCAAAATATAGTTTAAGCACAGTCAAAATATCCTCGATTTCGATGGCGCACATTCAAAAAATTTGTCGAGCGCAGTCAAAGCATAAACAATTAAAGAGACAAGTCGAACATAACTAATTTAGTTTGGTCGAAAAAATCGAATTATGCCGAAATTTGATCAATAGAGTCTAAATTTTTCTAAACTTAGACAATAAAGTTGAAATATGTTAAATTTTGCTCAAGAAAGTCAAAAAGATGCCAAATTTTATTTGAAGTGCGAAATACGCTGAATTTTGGTCGAAAAGGTTGAAATATGCCAAAATTCCGTCAAAAAAGTCAAAATATGGCACATTTATGATGAGAAAATCAAAATATGTCAAAACTTGATCAAGACGGTCAAAACATAAGTCGATCATTTCTGTCCATGTTAACGAAAGAATTTGGTTTTTATCGTTCAGCACTATACTGTTTCAATTCCTGTATTTTTAAAAGAGTCGGATTGCAGGTAATTTGCAAGCAGTTTTTGCCATTCTACTTATTTTGTTTTTTAATTTTTGTCACACTGGGGTGGATTTAAGAATTCATCGCCTTCTCTACAGTTTTTTTTTTTTCACAAATTTTCTGCGGCGTGGAACTTTTTTTCAAAATATGCTCTTTATAGTGTTTTTGATGCGCTCGAATTGTTCCTCCTAAAGAAACGACGAAAATTTCAAAAATTAACAAAATCCGCAACACCCGCCCCCACCCTGTACTTCCCTACCAAGAAATCCTAGATGCACCCTCGTTATCACCTGTTTTTTGTTCGGTGTTTGAACTGATCATTTGGGTTAGATTAGGGTTAACTGTTTGTGTGTGTCGGTTGATGCAACATTGATGATTGTTCAGGCTCTAACCAGAGAGAATATGAGAAAACTACAACCGTAACAACTACAACAGGTAAGCAGACTGCTCTTCATCAACCTAATACAATTGATACTGTCAACTTAGAGTTTTATAGCAACCTTTCACAAGCAATTTGAATTTTCAACCGGAGGCACCAAAAAGCTCTAAAACATGAAACATGTATTAACCTCTTTGCTGAAGTTAAAGTTGCAAAGAAAATGTTTAGAAAGTTCAAAATTAAAAGGTTAAGAAAAGGTTGAGATCTAGAAAATTGTTTAGAAGAAGAAATCAGCAGCTCATCTTCACAGACAATAAAAACTGATTCAGGTAATACCTTTTAACCTTTTTTTCACAATTTTTGATTTTTCCTGTTGTTTAAGAATAATCGAAGAATTTATGACTGAAAACTGTCTCCCGAAGTTATCAAAACCACTCTATTCCCATTATTTCCATGCAGTTTCAGGTACCTCGATTTAAGCGCACAGTGAATAAGAATAGCTCTTTTTTAAACTCTTAAAGTTTTTCCACTAAAAGGTCAAATTGACACAAAGTCTTCTCTTCAAATAAGATTTCTACATAATGTTTTTAGAGGTTCACATTCAGAAAAGCAAAAAACTAAAAATTTTACTCTTTTAATTTTGTAATTTCGTGTACTTTTTCGCGGTTGAATTTTTGATTTTTTTTCCAAATTCAATTCAAATTTAGCTTCCAAAAAAATCAAAGTTACGCTCTCGAATGAAAAAACCTCAATTCGAGCAAAACAGAGTGAATGGTTTCATTTCCGACGTTTGAATATTTTCATACTATGGATTTTCCAGAATGAAAACAATTGAGCGGAAAAAATTTACTGAATTTTGTCGAATTGGCGTAGCTTTATCTATTTGTTTATTTGTTTTTTCATCATGAGCAATCCAACATTCGATAACAGAATTTACATTTTGCAGTTTAGCTCATGATAGGACAGCCAGAAAGCCAACGTTGAAAGCTGCTGCCCCGTATGAAAATAAATCTCAATGACATATCAAATCAAAATAACTAAATGAAGTAAAGATCAAACAAGAGGTCTTTTTTAGGACAAATTAAAGCAGGCGCACACAACTTTAAATCAATTCAATTCTTTCAGAACTAAGTCAGTATAATAGAGAGGACACAATTATATGTTTACTAGAGTATGAACTGGTGCAAAAAAAGTTTATTTAACTACCATGAGGAAGACAAGTGTGTCCAGTTCTTTAGAGCCTGTAATCCAGTCGTCATATATTTTTTTTCTTACTTCCCCTCCTTGAGTCCACTGCCTGGTCTCTTCGAATAGAGGCATTCCAGGTCTAACTGATGACTCAGGGAAGTTAGAAATAACTAGATCGAGTCTTCATTAATCAAGCAATTATTACCTGTTTTACTATCAATCATAAAAATTCTAAGAGTTAAAAAGTTAGGTAAAGTTTTTCCACAAAGTTTCATTGGCAGATCATCAATTGTCTGTTGCTCCTTGATAAAAGATGCATTATGAAAATTTATGAGATTTGGAGTTCTGTCGAAAGTTTTTAGGACTTATTTTGTATTGTCACGTTTAGAGAACACTATCCTTGTCCTTCTTTTTCAGTACAAGTGTGTTGGGAGTTGTGAGTTAAATCGGTTCACTAACACCTCTCAATTTTACTTTTGGTGTTTTTTTTCCACTCCTAGTTCCCTCGTTTTGCATTCTTTCTGTAACTTCTCTGGTCTTCTTCTCTGCGGCTTCCATCTGTGTTGTGTTCTGTTTCCTGTTGGTGTTTCCATTTTGTCTCCATCATCTTGCAGTCTTTGCGCCGTTTGTCTCGTTTTAACCATTTCTATCATACTTCCACTGCTCCATGCCACGCTTCCTCTCCTTCTCATCACACTCCATCTTTTTCTTTTCGACGAACTACGATGAAGTGATTCTCACCTTTTGCTCTGAAGTGTGTTAACCCTTTGCTACCACATTCGACTTCCACTTCCTTTTTGATCTCAATAATTTTGTTTCACCGAATGGTTCTCAAATATGATGTTCTACTTTAGATATAATTTGATCTAAGTAGATCTATTTTATTAATTCTTTCAAGGCTGACTATTACAAAAAACTACTCTGAGATGCACAAAAGAGCAGTTTGGAATGTGGAGAGATAGTATAAATGAACAATCCTACGATATTTTTTTGTAAAACTGAAGCAGTTACTCAGAGCACAACAGGATAAGTTATCCAAGCTAAATCCCAAGATATGGAAAATTAAAAACTAGTTATTACTTGTTGTTGAACGACGTTTGTCTGTAATTCAAGCGTTTTCTCGGTTTATTTGCTTGATTAGAGTGAACACATTATTTTATCGTTTCGACGTATAGCTGGCTCATTCGGAACTGAATTCTAAATAGTGTTTGAATAGTTTTTGAAGCCCATATGCTGGCATCTAGCTTGAAAAACAACTTTGTTGCGTATTTCGCAGTAATCGCTTGAATTTTAGACTCGAAACAAAATTGGTAAAAAATGACTTCAAATTGGAATGCAAAAAAATAGGCTAATGAATTTATATTTTGCTATGAAGTGGTCAATCAAATTTCATTTGAGTCTTTGGTTTAGAGCTTAAGGCAGAATATTGTCTTTTTGCTGGCCAGTCTTAAGCTATACATATTTCAGTAGCCCTTCAGTTCGCAAAATGCAAAATGGAATATTTCTCCTTCTCGATTAACTCAACGGAAAACGAATAGCTGTTCAACCTCATGGATCCCTTTTAGACCAAAAAGTGTGTCATGGTTCTGATATAGGGACCAGTTTTGAGTTTATGTAAGTGCTATCAATTCTTCTAGATAGACACCAGTTTGAGTTTATGTAAGTGCTATCAATTCTTCTTTCTGTCTGGGGACCTGCTGTCTTGACCTTGCGATCTCTAATGTCCGATGGGATCTGAAATAAAAGAGTGCAGTAAGATTTCGATTTGATGCCTAACAGTTTTTCTACAATACAACTTATTAACAACCTTTTTGAATTTCCAAACTTACGACTTTAACATGGCGCAGCCAGCAGAGAAAAAAGGAGGGGGAAAAATCCATTAAATATAGTAGCATTTTGGGAAACACGAACGCCGGAACCTCCAGTATATTGGGAGGAGTGGATAATTAAATTTCACTGGGGGATGATAGCAAAATACGACATTGATCCCGATGATTTCTATTTTGCGAGTACTCTAAATGCGGCGGCTATCACGGCGTTGCCTGAAGAAGTAAATGGGAAAAACCGTCTCGAGTCGAAAAAGAAGTTAAAGTCTAATCTATATCTATGTATCGGAGACGAGGCGCAACGGATATTCAAAGCACGGAAACCGACGGTTAACATTAAAACTGAACGGTACCCACGGGTTCTAGATGAGATGCAAAATGTTTTTCAACGTGAAAGGAATGTAACTCATGAGCGGGGACTATTCTACGGACGAAAACAACGTGAGAACGAAACTTTCGAAAAATTTCATGCGGAACTTAGTGCCCTAGCAGGAAGATGTGATTTTGCCAACGCGGCCGAAAACGTTCGTGATATTTTCATTATGAATATGCGGGAATCGGACTGCCAACGAGAATTGTCACGATCAACTAAGTTACCAGAGGAAGTTTACCGGATCGCCTTATCATATGAACGTGGTGAGCGCGCATACAAATCATATACGGGAAAACCAGCATCATCAGCTCCGGCAATTTCAATAAAACAGGAACCAGTAAATAATATAAGAAGGGGACAAGGATTTTTTCGAGGCCGAGGACGTGCGGGACGTGGAGGATATACCCAAGGATCAAGTAGTAGTGGGGGAAGCGGAAATAACCGTAGGTGCTACAATTGCGACGCGCCAAATTTTACCCTGGACCACATCGCGAGCTGTCCTGCAAAAGGAGCAACATGTAACTCATGCCGAAAACTGGGACACTTTGAACGAACATGCCGAGGAATTAGAAGGGGTACTAACCAGTGGAGAGGACGTGGACGAGTCGGATTGGTCAGGGAGGAAAATGAGCATCATCAAAGTACGCAGAACGTAAATGAATTGAACGAAGACCCAGTATCGTGGGTGAATCAGCAGGGGTGTGGGGAAAACGAGTCCATGACGTCGGGATCGGATGACTACATGGCAATGTCGATAAAAAGGAAGAAAAATGAGACTGAATTAAAGATCCCTGGGGCCCGCGTTCAAGTGGAGGTGTCAGGTAAAAAGATGTGGTTGTGGATAGATAGTGGATCTCCAGTAACTATTTTCAGCATGAACGACCTAAAAACAACGTTAGGAAAAGCAAACATTCAACTACAACCGTCAAAGGAGGAATTTCTGGATTACAACAACAATCGAATAAACATACTAGGGAAGGTAACAGTGATGATGTCGCTAAATGGCTGGGCAGCACCAGCGCGGGTGTCAATAATATCCGGAAATCATCAATCAATCCTCGGGCGCGACCTGATGGGCACCCTGGGTCTCGAGCTAGTTCAAAGAAAGAAAGTGATGGGAATCACAGGGGAAGGGACCAGTCAAGAGGAGGAGGAATACGACGAATTGCAAACATACTTCTGTAAATTGTACCCAAATTTATTTACTAGGATAGGGAAGATCCGAAATGCAAAAGTAAGAGCTGAATTTTTTGAAAATTTGAAGCCCATACAACAAAAAGGGCGTAGGGTGCCAATCAGTCTACAAGAAAAGGTGGATAAAGAGATTCATCGGCTGATGAATGAAGGACATATCATAAAATTACAAGAGTGCTCAGATAAGTATTTCGTCTCTCCTATCGTCATTACAGTAAAAAAGGACGGAAGCATAAAACTAGCACTAGAATCAAGAGAATTGAATAAACAGGTACACAAAAATAAGTACCAGATGACGAATATTGACGAATTAATTGACGGAGTAAGTCAGATTATTGCGGAGAAAAAATCGGGGAATGTATACTTTACAACATTGGACTTCACATATGCGTACGGACAAGTCGCATTAGAACAGAAAACAAGCGAGCAATGCAATTTCTCATTAGTCGGCGGAAAATCCACGGGGAGTTATCGTTTTAAAAACGGTTTTTACGGACTTACGTCTATGCCGGCGGAATTCCAGAAGGTAATAGATAATTTACTGAAGGAGTTCCTCCAGGCTAACGCGTTTATTGATGATATCTTAATCGCTTCAAAAGGAACAAAAATCGAACACATTGCGTTAGTGGAAAAGATATTGAAAAAGCTGGACGTCTCCAATGTCGCGTTAAAATTGCGAAAATGCGAATTTGCGAAAACTGAGTGCGATTGGCTTGGATTTCGAATTGGGGAAAGTGGTATAACGCCCTTAGTAAGAAAAACACAAGCTGTAGAAGACTTGAAAACCCCGAAATCTCGAAAGCAGTTGAAATCCTTGATGGGTTCGTTACATAGCTTACACAAATTTTTACCCAAACTTGCCGAGTTAAGCGCACCGTTAAGGCCACTACTGAGCCAAAATAATGATTTTGTTTGGACGCCCGTGTGCGAAAATGCGTTCCAACAATTGAAATCGCTTGTGAAAAATATCGTCGAATTACGACATTTCGACATTCACCGTGAAACTAGAATCATTTGTGACGCTAGCCACGATGGCCTAGGGGCCGTTTTAGAACAGTATGGCGCCTCCGGATGGCACCCGATTTCGTTTGCATCTCGTTACCTTAATCCGGCTGAGAAAAAATACTCCACAAACGAATTGGAATTACTCGCGGTAGTGTGGGCCACGGAACATTTTCGGAATTAAATATACGGTCGATATTTCACAGTGATATCTGATCATAAAGCGCTACTCACATTGTTAAATTCGTCACCAAAAGGAAACAAAACATTTTTCAGTCGCTTAACTCGTTGGTATGATCGTCTGGTGCCATACGACTTCAAGGTTGAACATCGACAAGGGTCAAAAATGGGGATGGCTGACTATCTGTCTCGGTTTCCGTCCGCAGAGGCACCCGAGACGAGCCATTACGATGAAAATTTTACAGTAGCAAAGATAAGAATGATAAACGCGGCGTTGGAGCCTAAGGACAAAATGAAGCCTAGGGGTCAAGAAGTGAACAACATTCAGCGAAAACCGACGGTAGGGGGCGTAAAGTCATGTGTCGACACAGCGAAAGCAGTTTCATCCAATAAGAATGTAAGAACAGACAATTATGCAAATATTCACAAACGCTCAATAGAGGGCGTGTTTACATGCAACCGACGGTTAACCAATCAGCGTCGAGATATTTGCATACATTCAGACTTTGTTCTCATTGCTTAAATTACAGTTGCCAAAACAAAAAATTTATTCAATACCCTCGAAACCCTTCCATTTCATCAAATTACAAGTACAAACCTTCGGTGTCAACAAATTATAAGTGCGAACCATCCATCTTACAAAATTGCAGTGAAAAGCCACCTACTTTGAAAATTTACAGTAGTAAAGATTATAGTGAAAAGCCAATTACTTTGAAAAAATACAGTAGCAACTCTGGGAGAAATAACATGAGTAATTCGCCAGAAAAGTATGACCCTCCAACTTCGGCAATAGTCAATACATCAACTAATTCGGGAAATGTTAATCTAAATGTTGTGTTAAACCGTCTAAGTCAACCTCCCAGCGTTAGCTCGGATTCCGATATTGAAATGATACCACCTGAAAAACTTGATACTAAACAAACTAATTCTAAAAAACTGAATACAATTATATCTTTTCCACATCAGTTCCCCGGTTTATCGTACCCACTTGTACAAAATGAAAAATGGATCTATTCCATAGTGCCGTCGGATAGTAGAATCGTGAAGAAAATTGAACACCCAGAAGTTTTGAATTTAAAATTAATCGAAGCAAACATTGAAAGAGACCCAATTATGAAGACCATCCGAGACAACATCAGAGACAGGAACCCACGAGCAAAGGAGATTATTACAAAATTAGGACAATACTACGCCCAGCATTACAACGATTTCGCAGTAAGGGAGAATTGCCTGTGGATGGACGGCCGGTTAGCGATACCGAAGGACCTATCATCAGCAATTCTAAATCGTCTCCATTATAACCATCATGGGAGGGATAAGATGTTCGCGGCGGCAAAGGACGTGTGGATTCCTCTTATGCACCGAAATATCGCGACCACAGCCAAATACTGCAAAAGTTGTGTAGAAGCAGGTAAAAACCTTAAACCAGACATTCCCAAAAATGATATGGGGGAAACGTACAATCCTAAGGAACCAAATGATTTGGTCCAATTAGACTTCTGGGGTCCAGTAAACTATGTTAGGGGTCGAAAAAAATATGTACTTGTAGCAGTAGATACTTTCTCGCATTGGCCGTCAGCGTATGTTTGTTCAAGCAACAAATCAAAAAGTGTATTGAAATTCCTAAGGAAGTACATAAATACTCATGGACACCCAAGGAAATTGCACATGGATCAAGCCACGGGGTTTTTCTCTAACGAAATACAAAACTTCTGTAACTACGAAGGTATTGAACTTATTAAATCTCCGGTTAGGGACCATCGTGCAACAGGAATGGTTGAACGGACTTTTGGGTCGATAAAAAATTACGTGTTGACTTATCTCCAGGAAAATAAGAACTACAAGTTTGGGGAGATGATCTCCCGTGCGCTTAGTGCATTACGTTTCGTGCCACACTCTAAAACTAAACTAACGCCATTCGAAGCATACCATGGTCGAGAAGCTAATACGGCACTGCGAAACTTAACGAAAAGGCCGTCATTAAAAAAACCTAAATTGGAACAATGTCGTTAATCAAAAGTTATCTTGTTTAGACAAGGCGGGAAACCTCCCAGATGTTGAACTTACCTTAGATTGGGAGAAGAGAAGTGACTTAGTGTTCGCCCCCCAAAATAGGAAA
Organism: Symsagittifera roscoffensis; assembly: GCF_963678635.1. Taxonomy (NCBI): domain Eukaryota; kingdom Metazoa; phylum Xenacoelomorpha; order Acoela; family Convolutidae; genus Symsagittifera; species Symsagittifera roscoffensis. Next base: position 3,213,610 of record NC_087066.1, read on the forward strand.
GCTCCAATCATGTTGGACGATGACGAGGTAGCGGATCCCATGGCTCCGGAAGTTGTGAACCCCAAGGAACCAGGCCCACCCAAGACCCCAACATGGCTGAAAAGGCATAAAGCAAGTTCTACGACGGTGTATCAAAGGACCGGGAAGACGGATCCAAAGGACCCAAGGAGGTATAAACGTTTGCCATTAAAAATTGACAAAATGACTGAACATACGGTGCAAATGAAAAAAGGGTCGTTACTAAGGCGGAGTGGTGTGTCTTTTAGATCAGCGGCTGAAGAAGGCCTAATTGGGAATAAAAGCGAGGAGTGCATCCCTGGACCAAGTAGGAACGTGACCAGTACACCAGCCTCAAGCGATTCGAACAAATATAAACGAAAAGCGGAAAAGGACCGGGCCGCAATGGAAAATGCAAGAAAAGCAACAAAGCAACGAATAGTGGAATACTCGGCGGACGAGAGCGAAGACGACGACGACGAATACGACAGTGAGTGGGAAATCGGCCGAAGGGAACCTACCCTAGGTGCGACGAACGAAGGACAGGATGTACCGTCGGTTAGTGTGAACTCACCACGACCCGTCGGTGGAAGACGCAATAAAAATCAGCACGAAGCGGCGACGCGAAAATCAACACGGCAGAGACGCGGAGTAGACAAAATGGGGGGGGGGGTTATGATCCACCGCATAGAACATAAATGATGGAATCGACAAAACGATAAAAGAAGAAAAGTAACCTTAAGAGAGGTTTGGCGGGTGAGAAAACTCAACAAAACTAAAAACTCAACTAGTACATTTATATAATACAATACAGTAACATAAAGTTGATAAATTTTATCTACGCTAAAATTTATTTGTGGTTGCCCGAATGATATAGGGACCAGTTTTGAGTTTATGTAAGTGCTATCAATTCTTCTAGATAGACACCAGTTTGAGTTTATGTAAGTGCTATCAATTCTTCTTTCTGTCTGGGGACCTGCTGTCTTGACCTTGCGATCTCTAATGTCCGATGGGATCTGAAATAAAAGAGTGCAGTAAGATTTCGATTTGATGCCTAACAGTTTGTCTACAATACAACTTATTAACAACCTTTTTGAATTTCCAAACTTACGACTTTAACAGTTCAACGTTCTGGTAAAGATGTGCTTCAAACTTTTCCTTCTAGGCTACCGTCGATGTTTTTTTTTAGCTAAATACCCTAAAGTATTCATATCTGACTTGGGCGTTGGAAAACCTCAAACAATTACAAGAACCATGAAAACCAAGTACAGATTAAACCCAAGAATCATTACGGGGCCAAACTGTGCATTTTTTGAACTGCAAGCGAATTCCGCACTAGGCCGAAAACAGCTTTGTTCCGGATTCCAGGACATTGATATTTTTCCTTGATATTCTCTGCTCTTTTGGATTCCACGAATAGCTCAAAGTTGCTCCAAAACAGCCAGTTTTGCAGATCTGCAACAAAGTTTTCAGAATCTGCAGCAATTTGTGGAATCTACGCGTAATTTGTGGAATTCTTGCTTTTAAATTGCGCTTTTGCTAGATTCTAATTCCAGCTACAAACTTAAAATGTTCATGCAGGAACTGGTTTAATGCAATATATAAAAAAAGTTACGGAGGTAACTTAAATTTGCGGAATCCGCTTAGACAATGCAAAATCAGCCACTTCTTGGAAATCAGTTTAAATTTGCGGAATCCGCTTAGACAATGCAAAATCAGCCACTTCTTGGAAATCAGCTTAAATTTATGGAATCCGGAACAACTAGCTATATTTGCTTGTTTCGGAACCCTCGACAAAAAAATGTGTTGGCAAAAATTACGCTACAGGTTAATGGAATCCACCTGCATTTTGGAACATGAACATGTTTAAAGACTTGTCTTTGGGTTCCAGTGATCTGCAGACACCAAACTGTGCGTCTATCGAGTGCACGGTTTGGCCTCGTAATTATTCTCCTTGACGTCTACAAAACAAATGTCAAGGACAGGACAGCGCTTAAGACTGCAGCATACAATAATAATGCTGAAATTAGAGAAACTTTTTTACTAGGTGGCAAACTCTTTGCGTTGTATGTGATTTTAGAGTAAATGAATGTAGCTCCTCAGACTCTTCAATAGGTTGCGATAGTTTTTGTTTTTGCTTTTTTTCCAGAAAATTTTTAATAAATTGTTCAGTCTCAAAGATAGTTTCGTTGTGGTTTTACTTTTATTTTTTTCTAATTCAGTGTATTTTCATTGTTAAATGGAAGGCAAATTCTTTCAAGTTTTTTTTTTCATTTTTCACCCAACTCTGTTGGCTAGTTAAATATGTTGCTTCTCCTCAAAAGATCATTCTTCTTCCTTAATTTTCAACTATAAAAATTAATTTTCAAAAATGTACTATATTTTTTTTATTGGTAAACTATAACTATTCAGCTAATTTTGCGTCGGTCGGCAAATTGAAAACAGCCGAAAAATGGATGTGGGGGTGGCGATAATTCATTTAGTCAATTTAGTGGGAGGGTTGAGATTTGGGTAAACTGACAATTAGATTTTTTTGGAGGTTTACACATTGGCTGATTCTCGGAAGTTGCGAATTTTTAAGATTTAAGCAAAGTGGAATATAGTTAAAGTTAGTTAAAATGAGTTTTTTTGTTTAATTAGTTAAAAATAGATGGCGTACTTCTGCCTTGTTTGTGTAACATATCGCACCATTTTAATTGCGCCACAACTCAATTTTCAGTTGGTTAAACCAGGTCTTTACTTCAGATGACAGTAATACAACACCGGAAGCAAAAACAACAGCAACGAAGCAAGTTCCGGATGAAAATTCCGAATCAAGTTCAGTAGATAAAAAAGATGTTTTCACCGCCACGATTCTTGATCTGGATGCAACTTCACACATTCTCGAAGCATCGCATACATCTTCTGCTCGGACCCCAGCTGATGATCCTAAGCGAAGTATTTCGTCCAAACTCAGGAATACAAATTTCATAGTTTATTGTTCTTTTCTTCTTATTGCTTACTCTCAACAAACTTGAAAACTGTAAAATAGTTCTTGTTAGTCTACGCCAGAATTAAAACTCTCGTTTTCTCTTTTCTTATCATTTTCACACGGAATGCGTATACTTTTTCTTAAGTTTACGCGGAACCCAAGTTGAGGTGGTCAAACTATGTATCCAACTATGAAAGTCCGCTTTTCAACCCAAATTTCCGGGTGGAACTCTACACAAGAAAATTCATACAATTTCACAAATGGAGCTAATGAAAAGACGCTTGTTATAAGTTTTCAAGCTATGAAAACTGTATGACTCTAAATCAACAAAAACTTTGGAGACTAATCTATTTTGAAAAAAACTTTTATGAAATTGCGTAGTAAAACTTCTGATGAAGCAGAAACTGACAAGCCACCTCAAAATTTCAGAACTGGTCGACTCATGTATTCACCGGGTTGATCGAAATTCTCAGAGGTTCGGGTTCTCAAAATTGTTACCCTAAAATATTGGCATCAATTTGAATTTAAATAGGTTGAGTACAACTTTCAATTGACCCGGTTGAATACATGAGTCTAAAAATTAATCCAAACTTCTGCTCCAAATTTCATTCAATAAATAGGAGTAATATCCTGCAACTCAACAGATAGTTTCAACAGTGCGAGATAGTTACCCGGGTTGAGGTGCTCGTTAACATGTTTTTACCTTTTGATTTTCAAAGTCGAGCACATGTCAGTGTTTGACCGATAAAGAATAGTCGAGACAGGGATTTACTTCGAGCACGTTCGAAACACACGTCGAGCACGGTCGACAAATACGTTGAGCACGCTCGCGAACGGTTGAAACAAACCTCGAGCACGGTCGCAAAATACCGATTGTCTCGCGGTAATTCAAATAGAAAAATTTCACATTTTTTTAAACTCAAATTGCAAACCAGTATTTCCAAAGCTGGAAACAAATAGCTCAAAAATAAGTCAAATCTACACACGGCATTCGAATTCCAAATAACTTTATTCTTTTCGTCCTGATAAAAAATCATCATAAAATGTTATCCAAAAAACATAACTTGTAGCGTTTAAAATTGGATAACTAATGTTGTTTCAAAGTCGAAACATACCCGAACTCCGAACGTAGTCTCACTGAATGTTCCGAACATAGTCTTATAAAATACCATATATATTTTCTAAAATTAATATTTTTTTCCAGTAGTGAGATAAAAAACTGAACAAAAACTAGAGCCTAGACATATTCGGCAATCATAGAACAAAAGCAACAAGAAAAAAGGACTAAAACCACAAAAAATGAAAAAAAATCAAAAAAAAAAAATTCAAATATTTTTTCAAAAATTTCGGCTAAAATTTTTTGATTTTGCGTAGTTTTAGATTCCCAAAATGTGCTTACAAACTCCAGAAACCTAATTATTATTGAGTAAAAGTTAAACAAAACTTAGTCTGCTTGCTAAAAATTAGACTAAAAATCAAGAGTTTTAAAAGGCTTTGCTCGAACCTAAGACTCACGACTAAAAGGGCTTTTAAATTACATGCCACTGGACCCAATCCGATGATCATTTCTGATACCTGAATTTGAGTGGAAAACAAAAGAAAAAAATTAAAACACAATCGAATACAATGTTTCTCCCCATTTTTCAAATGGTCGGAACAATGATGAGCAGATATAAACAAGACTGTAAGTTTGTCTCCCGCGTTGAGATTCAGGGCATATAAGCCAACTTTTGCCTCAAATTTTTGACAAGTCCAGACTTTCGCGACCTTTTTTTTCATCTACAGACTTCCGAGATCAAAAAGTTCCACCGCGAATTATGCTCCCAAGATGATGGAGACAGCGCATAGTTTTATGGCGCATAGTTTTATGGTTGCAGTCGCGACCCCGGAAATGGCCGGCTCAACCCAACATGCAGGGACGCTTCTGGCAACACTATACTTTGCCAGTTCCAGTCTTTTGGGACCGATAACCATTGCCGAGATTTACCGACCAAATTGGATACGGCCAAATGTTAGCCCGTTGGATACGGCTTAATTTATAAGGGGACTAAATATTGCACCAAATCGGCGCATAGTTTTATGGTTGCAGTCGCGACCCGGAATTGGCCGGCTCAACCCAACATGTAGAGATGCTACTGGCACGACCATACTTTGCCAGTTCCAGACTTTTGCGATCGATAAGCATTGCCAAAATTTCCCGACCAAGATGGACACGGTCAATTGTTAGCCCGATGGATACGGCTAAATTTTTCGGGGACTAAAAGTTGCACTAAATAGGCGCATAGTTTTATAGTTTTATAAATTCATAGTTTTGCAGATCACTGGAGTCCAGTTACATGTCTTTGAACATGTTCCAATATTACTTAAAAAACTTACTTAGATTATGCGCACAAATAACTGTTATTTTGTTGGCACATTAGTTTTGTCACAGTTTCCGCAATGAGCGAATATAGCAAGCTGTTCAGGATTCCGCAGCTCTAAGTGGTTCCACAAGTTGCAAGCTGTTTGTTGTGATTTGGCTATTTGTTCTTGGAATCCAGAACAGCAAAAAGTATAAAGAATACTAGCAATGTTGCAGATTCCACGACAAATTTGTTTTCAGCCTAATGAGGAATCCACTTATAACTCACAAAATACGCAGTTTGGCCTCGTAACGTTTTTTTGGCTCTAAAACGCTTCTCATTTTTCTTAGAACTTTTTGATGGGTATGTACCTTTGAGCATTAACTCCATCTGGATCGAATCATTCAGGAGAGCATTTGACACAACTAAAGTATGATTCAACTACGGAGCTAAAATTAAATTCATCATCTCATAAAAGAAACACTGAGATTGTCCGATTGAGTTTCAGAGAGTTGGGCCCAAATAACATTTTAGGAAGGCGCATCAGAAATGCCTCGAAATGGAAGATAGCACAGATCCCTGAATCAGGTAAGTTTTTAGTTTCTGCCTATGGCTTGTGCTGACTAATTGGAAAAAATTAGACTGCCACAACTTTGCTTAGGCCAGATCTAGTTGAACGTCGGCATACTCGGTTAATCTCCAATAGAGAAAAGATCCCAATTAACGGTTAATGAAGATATGAACAAAGTATTTTTGAAGGACAAATTAGTGGGAAACTAGTTGACCCGCAACGGAGTTCCATAGATAATAATCGATTGTAATAGAAAAATGTTGTCTAAAATGTTGTCATTATAATCCAATATTGTGGCAAATTTAGACCACGAAATCGATTATTTTCTTATTATAAACGATTATTTTCGTAAAAACAAAATCAAATAAAATCGATACAATTTTTTTCTGCTAAATCATTTGCAAAACTTGCAACATTTCTGCGTTACTCACGCCCTGCTCGCAATCTAAAAATAATCGAATTATCCCCCTCCCCACTTAGCCCCCATCCGAGTTTGCCCAAACCCCCTCCCCCACTCTCCTACGTTTATCCCTACGCCCACCCCCAGGTTTGCTAAAGTTTATCCCCCCCTCCAAGTTACAGTCCGCCCCCCAGTTTGTTTACCATTTTCAACGGGGACGGGGGAGGGAGTATACTCAGTTACACAATTTACCCTCCCCCCACATATTTTACACCCCCTCCCCACGTTCAGTAAACAGGGGGGGTTTAAATTAAGTTGGGGGGATTAATTTGAGGATGGGTAAACTGTGGGGGGGGGGGGTAGTTCCCTCTCCAAAGTCAACCAACTACGAGTAAATAACCCCCGTAAAGAGGGCGAAAGGCGGTTGTGGTAAACCGGCAGGGAGGTGGGGGGGGGGGGATTGTACATCGGGAGGAAAACGTGGGTGGGGTCTAAACAGAGTAAAATGTAACATTTTATGAAATCTAATGAAGCAACTGCACTAAACAGGAAATGCGATACCTTTGAAAAAACTTGTAATTTTCATAACTAATTTCTATAAAAAATTCACCAGGCTCTTTTTCCTTTTCCCCCCAACTGCAAATTTTTACATGCAAATTTGTTGACCACATTGTTTGATTGTTACAAAAATTTACATACAGACTAATAAGGCCACGACAAACATATTTTGTCTACATACTCATCCTCGTAAAACCTTTCGTTACACTAATGTATTGAAGCTCGTGTGAGGTGGGTGGGGGGTAAGAAAAAGAGCCATCCATTATAATTGATTATAACATATTTAAAGCGATTATATTGGCATAACAAATATAAGAAATATAATCCATTTTTAATGGACTATAATTGATTATAATCGATTATAATGAATTAAGTTGATATAAAAAATAATAGCTTTTAATCCATTTTTAATCGATTATATTCGATTATTGTCAAAATTTATTGAGACAGACCGCGAAAATTCAATTTAATCGATTATTATCTATGGAACTCCGGTGTGGGGAAATTTGTCAAAGTGAACATTTTGAGCGGTGGGTCCAATGCGAGAGCTGCATGTTCAGTAAAATTCTATTTGACGAATCATCAGCTAAATTGGCACAGTTTTTGATATCAGTTACTGTTTCCAATTTTCTAATTTAGCAAATCATAGTCGACCTGAAAACAAAAAGGCAACATTCTTCACGCGCTGAGCCGCACCGGAGTTTCATGGATAATAATCGATTATAATGGAACAAAGTTGTCTAAAATGTTGTCAATAAAATCCATTATTGTGGCAAATTCAAACCACGAAATCGATTTTTTTTTCGTAAAAACACAATCCATTTAAATCCATTATAATGGATTATAATCCTTTTAAAACCCATTTTAATAGATTAAAATCCATTTAAAAACCATTATAATTGATTATAACGGATTATGTTCCATTCGTTTTTTTTGCAAAATCATTTGCAAAACTTGCAAACATTTCTGCGTTACTCACTGCCTACTCGCAATCTAAAACTTATCGAATTAACCTTCTCCAATGCCCCCCATCCGCATTTGCCCAAGACCACTCACCCCACTCTCCTACGTTTATCCCAACGCCCAACCCTATGTTTGCTAAAATTTATCCCCAACTCACCCCAATTTACGGTCCCCACCAGTGTTTGCTTACCATTTTCAACGGGGACGGGGGAGGGCGTATACTCAGTTGTTCAGGTTATCCTCCCGCCCACCTTTTTTACACCCCTCCCCACGTTCAGTAAACGGGGAGGGGGTTTAAACTAAGTTGGGGGATTAATTTGAGGATGGGTAAACTCTACCAACTACCAAAAAATAACCCCCATAAGGGGGGGGGGGGGGCGAACGGTGGTTGTGGTAAATTGGAAGGGAGGTTGGGGGGATAAACGGGGTGGGGTTGTAAACAGGGAGGAAAACGGGGTGGGGGGGGGGGGGGGGTTAAACGGGAGGGGGATCTAAGCAGGATGTAATATTTTATGAAACCAACTAGTAATAAAGCAACTGCACAAAACAGGAAATGCGATAACTTTGAAAAAACTTATAATTTTCATGACTAATTTCTCGAAAAAAAATCCATTATAATTGATTATAACCGATTACAAGCGATTATTTTGGCATAAAAAATATACGAAATATATTCCATTTTTAATGGATTATATTGATATAAACAACCTTGGATTTTAATCCATTTTCATTCGATTGTAATCGATTATTATCGAAATTGTTTAAGACAGACCACAAAAATTCAATATAATCGATTTCTATTCATGGAACTCCGATGCGGGAAATCATTTGCAAAAGTTTTTGGTTTCCTGTTAATCTCTTGGCTCATTTGTGTGTTGCCAAGTCTCGCTTTTGATCCATATTTGGTAGCCTTGCAGGTTGAACAATCGATATACAGTTTTTTTGCTATAGTAAAACGATGACATCATTTCGCTGGTATTGTAATCAAACATACAAGCGTTAACAACCGAACTGATACATCTTTTTCAGTTTAAATTGATTACAATAGTGATTTCACTTCTGTATATCTCAGTCGTTATACCGTTTAAAGCTGGGACAAAACTATGACTCTAAATTAACAAAAACTTTAAAGACTAATTTATTTTGAAAATCTTTTTATGCAGGTTTGTAGTATAACTTCAGATGAACCAGATATTGACGAGCCACCTCAAACGAGCCAGCCTTCTCAGATGTTGGTTTCTAAGAAGTTCGGGTTCTCAAAATTGATACCCTGAAGTAACGGGCATCAAATGAAATTAAATAGGTTGACTACAACTTTCGATTGACCCGGTTAAATAAATGAGTAAACCAGTCTAAAATTAATCCAAACTTCTGCTCAAATCTTCTTTGAAAAAAATTTTATTCATTGATATGGGATGTCAGTGCATGAGATAGAAATTCAATAAACAGGGTTAATACCCTGCAACTCAACAGATAGTTTCAACAGTGCGAGATAGTTACCAGGGTTGAGGTGCTCGTTAAGATGTTTTTAACTTTTGATTTTCAAAATCGAGCACATGTCAGTGTTCGACCGAAAAAGAATAGTCGAGACCGGGGTTTACTTCGAGCACGGTCGAAATTTACCTCGAGCACGCTCGGGCACGGTCGACTCAAACATCGAGCGCGGTCGAAACATACCTCACGCACGGTTGAAACAAGCCTCAAGCACGGTCGCAATATACTGATTGTCTCGGGATAACTCATCACATAAAAATGTTTCTTCCAAAGATTTTCAAACATTTTCGACTCAAATTGCAAACCAGTATTTCCAAAGACAGAAACAAATAGCTCAAAAATAAGTCAAATCTACACACGTCATTTAAACTCCAAATAACTCTAATAATTTTTTTCTGATAACAAATCATCATAAGATGCTAATCGGCAAGAACAAATTATAGCGTTTAAAATTGGATAACTTATGTTGTTTCAAAGTCGAAACATACCCGAATTCTGAACAAAGTCCCACTGAATGTTCCGAACATAGTCTTATAAAATATCATATGTACTTTCTAAAATTAATATTTTTTCCAAGTAGTGAGATGAAAGAAATGGAACGAAAAACTATAGCTTAGACAAATTCGACAATCATAGAAAAAATAACTATTCTTAAGAAACCTTCGGCTAAAAATTCTTAATTTTTTGTAGTTTTAGATTCCCAAAATGTGCTAATAAACTCCAAAAACCTAATCACTATTGAGTAAAAGTTAATAATTGCTAAAAATTGAACTAAAAATCAAAGTTTTTTTAAGGGTTTCCTCAAAACTGAGACTCACGACTGAAAGGGCTTTTAAATTATATGCCATTCGACCCAATCCGATGGTTTATTATGGTATCTGAATTTGCGTAGAAAACAAAAAAAGAAAAATTTGAAACACACCCGTATACAAATGGTCGGGACAATGATAAGCAGCCAATAGACAGATATAAACTAGACTGTAAATTTGTCTCCCGCGTTAAGATCCGAGGCATAGACGCCAACTTTTGCCACAAAATATTGATAAGTACTGACTTTCGCGACCAACTTTTTTCATTTACAGACTTCCGCGATCAAAAAGTTCCATCGCAACTTTTGCTCCCAAGTTGATGGAGACAGCGCGACTGTCGCGACCCCGCAAACGGCCGGCTCAACGCAACATGCAAGGACGCTACTGGTAAGACCATACTTTACCAGTTCCAGAATTTTGCGACCGATAAGCATTGCCAAGGTTTCCCCGATCAAGATGGATACGGCCAAATGTTAGTCCGTTGGATACGATACCGCTAACTTTTTTACGAGGATAAATGTTGCACTAGATAGGCGCGGATTCTTATGTCTGTCGGACACTGGAATCAAGTTACATGTCTTTAGACTTGTTCAAAAAAACTTAAGTAGTCTCCTCTCACAAAATTTCCACAAACTTAGATTACAAACGTAGATTATGACCACAAAAAACGGTTTTTTTTCCGGCACATTATTTTTGTCACAGGTTTCGCATTGAGCGAATATAGCTAGCTGTTCAGGATTCCGCAGCTCTATGTAGATTCTACAAGTTGCAAGCTGTTTGTTGTGATTTAACTATTTAAAAAATATTTAAAAAATGTTAGCAATATTGGGGATTCCGCGACAAATTTGCTTTCAGCCTATTAAGGAATTAACTTATAACTCATGAAATACGCAGTTTGGCCTCCTAATGTTTTTTGGCTCTAAAATTCTCTCCAGTGAAATGTGTCGGTTGTCCTAGAACTTTTTGATGGATATGAACCCTTGAGCTTTAACTCCTTTACACAGAACTTAAATTTTGCGATAGACAGAAACTGTAAAATAAAAGTTGTTGTTTTATAAAAAAAAACTGGATTGTGCTCGACCAGCTAGGGACATGTTTAAGCTTAGTTGTTCGCTGTTTTTTTTGAATGTTCTTGACAGAAGTTGGACGTGTTTCGGCCATGCTCGAGGTTTTTAAAATCAAATCCATGTATTGTGTAATCTTTTTCGATAATTTTTTTTGCTTATTGATAAGAAGTTAATGTACAGAATTTACACTTATTTGCAGTTCGATTATTTACCGAAAAGAGCGAAACTAAGCAAAATTTGCAATTAATGTACCCAAAAAAGCAGCAAAATTCAGATGCCTCGATGGCCAAGATCAAGAAAAAAAAACAAATAGGCAGGCATAGTCACTACCTCGCCGGCTGTCGGAGAAGGCATTCAGATCGATGGCTGGCAACTTTAGCTTAATTGTTATATCATCTAGTCAACGATCTTCGGAAAGACCGCGCTGAATCATTTTCTAAGGAGGCGTTACATGAAATAGTAACATGAAAAGAAGTGAGCCGAAATTATCGAATCATTCAGGGGTATTTGACACAAGTAATGTATGATTCAAATACGGAGCTAAAATTGAATTCATCATCTCATAAAAGAAATACTTAGACTGTCCGATTGAGTTTCAGAGAGTTGGGCCCAAATAACATTTTAGAAAGGCGCATCAGATATGCCACGAAATGGAAGATAGCACAGATCCCTGAATCAGGTAAGTTTTTAGTTTCTGCCTAGGGCTTGTGATGACTCTGTCATACCTCAGTGTATGAGTATCTGAATTACTGAGTCCGAATGGATTGATCAACAAGAGTTCTAACCGAAGCGATATAAAACGACTAGTTGGAAGACAACATTTATTGGCAACTGAGCTACAACTCAAGCATAGCTCATGCCTGAAGTCTATCAAGGTTAACCGACCAACTAACCAAGTATCTAGTATGGTAAAATTAACATAATGATGAATAACATAAATAAAATATATGTATTGAGTTTATCAATCCAGACCGGATGACCTTCCCTCTAGCGGGGATTTTGAAATTATAATGTTTTTCAATTTGCGTTTAATAGTCCCAGGACTTGTTACTACTCCTGTTCAATTTTCCGTTTGAGTTTTTCTGTTTCGTTGTTGTTATCGTCCTCCATGTCCTTTTTGTGTTCTTCATCGTCGTACATTTCTTTGTACTGCTCTCCCTTTGTAGTTTCCTTCGTTACCTCTTTTTCTCTTACAGATAAAAATTCCTTATCGTTCATGACAGTCGTGCCTTCCCTTGGTGAGGTCAAATCGACAATTTCGTTCTGTTTTTCTATGTTTTTAGTGCTGATAGCTTCGAGAAATTTCACACAGGCCTGGTACTCCGGAATCTTTTGTGTGAAACCCATTTTTTGAATGAGCGACTTGAGTCTCGGTTTATTTTCTTCTGGTTTGTCTGGTGGTGAATAGATTTCAAATTGTAGTGGTTTTTTCGTTTTTTATTGGCGTCGTTTATCGTGTTGATTGGGATTAGATTTCCGAGTGCGTTTGTGAGGGCGGATTGGCGATTTTAAGTTGACATCAGTGTCGGCATGGCAGCATATGTGGGTGGCGTGCGTTTTAGGTGACGGTGCTGTGTGCTCCGATATTGTGGATGAGTTGTAGTCGTTGTTCGAACTGCTGGTTTCCTTCATCTCTTGGTTGCTATTGTGGTGTGGTGTTTCGTTGGCTTCTTCCGTTTGTAGACTCATGCCACGTGTTGGTTGCAACTTAAGAGTCGGCCAGTTCTTTTCTCCGTCGGTTTTGCTTTTCTTTTTGATGGCCTATTTTTGTTGTTCTGGTTTTTGTCTTCTTTGAGCATCGTGTGCTGTGGTGCGTTAAGGTTGTCAATGTCTAAAAAACGAAGAAAAGGTTCTGATCTTCGTGCGGATTTCTACGCAACATAATCACTTAGCCTAGAAGGCCTATATGGTCCGTATAATAATGGATTAGGAACAATTGCGACTCCGCTGTTTCTTAGTAACCTTGGTTGTTTTCCAAATGTTTGGATGCATGCGATGTGGGGCGTGTATGTTAATATTCTCCTGTCTGCAGTTTTGCACTTTTGCTCGAAAGTTTTTGGATTCTTTACCTTTGTTGCTTAACGAATTGTTTTCCGTGCCAACTGTTCTAAACACTTTTTCGTATTTTTGTCTACTACTTCCTGTACCCCTTTTTATCTTACGTTTAACTTATCCTTGATTATTTCTATACTTTTCTAAGAGTTTGCACCTGTGGCTTGCTGTGTGAGTGTAGATGCATTCTCAAGGTTCTTTGGTAGTATTGGTGATTTGGGTTTTGAATCGCGGCGTTTGATGCAAACTTCGTCTTCGGACCATCGTTGAAGGTCATGCATTATTTCCGCTGGTAGCGGCGGCTTCGTGAGATTCTTTCCATCTAAACATGCATGTTTTGCACTCTCCCAGTTTAGATTGTTTGATGAACTATTAGTGTCTACGTTTGAAAGAGGATCGTTTGGATTTCTACCCATCTGTGCCTCAAAAAATGAAATTTTTGTAACGCCGTGTGGTGTGATCCGTAACGTTCTTATAATTTCTGCCTCATCTGAGGCGAGTTTGTTAGGTGTAATTGTTTGATCTATTCCCAATACGGCTAACCTACGTTTTAATCTTTGGATCATTCTTTCTACCACCCTTATTGCCCTATTGCCATCAACCGGAGCGGAGAGTAGTTTTATGTTGTTTGTGCTGGAAAACAGCTGAAATTTTTTTGGCTCTAAATGTTTGTGCCTGGTCTTAACTTAGTCTTAGTGGTACCCCATTGTTGGAGATATATCCTTGCATAAATTTATTGGCGACGTCCATTGATGTGTTCGAAACAACTTTTATGGTGGGAAATTTTGACCACTTATCTGTCGCGACCAAAATGTACGCGTTTTTATTTAATTCATCAGGGAGGGGTCCGGCGAAGTCTAATTGTATTTCCTCGTTATCTTCTACAACCGGTTCTATCTGGAACATTGTTTTTTTCCTATTATTGGTTTGAGAATTTTACCTTGCTCCGTGCAGTGTTTGCAGTTCTGCGCCATCTGGACAATTGTTCGATGAATGTGCAGAAACCAGGCATGTTGGCACATATCCAACATGGCTTCCGATCCTGGATGGGTCAGATGGAGGCTATCGAGTTTTGTTTGTCGTAATTGAGTGCATATAACGATCCTCTCGTCAATTAACAGACAATCCTCACGGACGTGAAGTCGATTTCGAATGTATGCCAGTATTTTCCATTTGAGGATTTTATGTCTTCCCATTTTTTTTCAACGAAATTTATCTGAAGACGTAGGTTTCTATCTTTTTTGTGGCAGGAGCAATAAATTGTACGCCTGGTATTCGTAGTACTTTTCGCCGAAAGATCGGTGTGTCTTCCTCGGTTTGAGTAGCAATTACTGAGTTGGTTATTTCCGTTTGAGCGGCGCGTGTTGTTTTCACTTTTATCTCAGGTTCTTATTTACTTTCTATTGTTGTTTTTGTTGATGTTGGGTCGTTCCCAAACACATTTTTTGAGAAATTTGTTTCCTGTTTCTTCTTTGAAGAAAGTAGTTCTCTCGCATCTTGAACCACTTGGACTGTGGAGGCTGTTACTTTATCCGTTGGTGTTTTTTCCCTTTTATTTGGCCCGTTTATGCCACCTCGGGTCCGATAGAATTTCTTCCCAGTCTGAAGAGCCTTGCCACTGTAATATTGACTTTTTTCGACCCCGTGTCCCCAATGATTTCTTTTCAGGTGAAACAAAGCCTCCCTTGAAGCATTTAGTTTCTGGGTTTCAGCTCATGTTACTCTTGCGGAATGTCTGGAACGTTGAGATGTTAAATGAGCGTTTAAATTATTATCCATTAAACCTTTGATTTTCACGAGTTTTTTGATCAGCTACAAGGCGCTTTGTTTTGATTGGCTAACTTGTTTAGAATGACATTGTCAATCAGCTCGAGATTGTTTATGAATGGATCACCTTTGATTCCCGAAAGATGGTTCAAAACGGAAAGAGCCTAAGAGTTGATCTAGCTAAGGTAGATAGTTAGATTGACTCTAGAGTTGATCCAGCTAAGGTAGATAGTTAGATTGACTCAAGGTAGTCCTTGATGGATCACCTTAGATTCCAGAAAGATGGTTCTGAGAGAGTTGAACTGATGCAAGTTGGGTTGACTCAAGGTGATCCTTTATGGTGATCCTTAGAAAGATGGTCCTTCATGGTCCACCTAAGAGTTGATCTAGCTAAGGTTAGATTGACTAAAGGTAGTCCTTAATGGATCACTTTAGATTCCCGAAAGACGGTTCAAAGAGAGTTTTTCTGATGCAAGTCAGGTTGACTCAAGTTGATCCCTTATGGTGATCCTTAGAAAGATGGTCCTTTACGGTCCATCTAAGAGTTGATCTAGCTAAGATTAGATTGGCTCAAGGTAGTCCTTAAAGGATCACCTTAGATTCCCGAAGGATGGTTCAAAGAGAGCTGACCTGATGCAAGTTAGGTTGAGAAGGGGTGATCCTTTATTGAGATCCTTAGTTTGATGGTCAAAGTGATGGTGGTGCCTGATAGCAAGAGAAACGGTGGTGCATGATAACAAGAGAGACGGTGGTGCATGATAGTATGAGACTGGGGATTGGCTCCCAGTCAAAGTGGCTTGCTCGGTGGTGCATGATAGCGAGAGAAAGTCGGTTTCGTGAGACTGGGAATGTGCTCCTAGTCAAAGTAGCTTGCTCGGTGGTTCATGATAGCAAGTGAGGGTCGGTTGTGCATGATAGCATGAGACTGGGGATTGGCTCCGAGTCAAAGTAGCTTGCTCAGTGGTGCATGATGCATGAGATCAAGAGAGACGGTGGTGCATGGTAGCAAGAGTTGATGCTACAACAAATTTCTCATCAAACTCGCTTGGGGGTATTGCCATTACAACTGGATTTCGAGACATATACTCTATTAATCCAATTTTATCACCCGCCAGATGCTTCATGTCAGAATTAAAAGGAATGAGTCGGTCAATCCAGCGCGTCAGCCTACTTTGACTAGTTTTTGATCTCTCGCTCACGTTTAAAGCACTGATCAAAGCTTGATGATCTGTAATGACTGTGAAATGCTTCCCATAGAAGTAGTATTTAAAGTGCTCAATGGCCCAAACTATCTCGAGTAATTCCAGCTCATCTACGGAAATTTTTTCCTCAAGTTAGTTCAGGAAACGTGACGCATAAGCGATGGCTACCCATTACCCATCCCTATGGTTTCAATAACGCTTCCAACCCTGAAATAGATGCGTAGCACACAATACGAGTGTCTAAATGTTGATCAAAGTAGTTGTTTTGCATTATTTCAGAGACTAATTTTAAAATTTTGTGAAATGTTGTTTTGTGTTCCGATTTCCAATCGATCGGTTTGTTTTTTTTTTAATATTTTTTAACAATGGGCTTAAAGCAGCTGCTATGTGTGCTATTTTTGGTATAAACCGTGCATGGTGATAAAGTGAGCCCGTAAAAGTTTTAGTTATTTGAAAGTTTTTGGTGGCGAAAGTTTTTCAATAGCATCTGTTTATTTATGAGTGGTTTCATTCCTTCACTATTGATGGTATACCGTAACCACTCAAACTTTATCACGAGACTTTCTTCGTCTAGTGTTGTCAAGACTGCTTGATGTTTTTGTTTGTGCAACTCAAAACTTTCTTTCCTTAGTATCAATATGTCATCCAGATACGCGTAAGTGTTTGTACATTTAATTAGGGTTAGATCAATTGCTTTTTGGAATTCAGTTGGCATATCTGTGAGACCATAAAGTCCTGTTTGAAATTGGTATGTCCCGGTGGCGTTGCCTCCATTAAAACTGAAATTACATTGTTCGCTGGTTGCATTATCCAAAGGGATTTGCGAGTATGCATACCATAAGAAGAGTGTTGAGAATAGCGTTTGTTTTGCTTTGTCCGATTTGACTACTGTGCAATGTTGTCCAACAGCAATTCTATATTGGACTTTTGTTATTTGTTTTTATGGGTGAATTTGTTTATTTTTTTTGGAATCTAAGACCAATTTAACCGTTTGGTCTTTTTTGTCGGTTATTACGATCGGGCTAAAGGATTGTCGGTCTGAGCACTTATCTAATTCGATAATGTGCTTTTGGTCCATCAGTTTATTTAATTCGGCTTCAACCCGTTCTTGTAAATGCACTGGATTACGTCGACCTTTCTGTTGAATTGGGCTTATATCTTTGTTAAATTGGGTTCTCATGACATGATGTCTCGATTTCCCGATGCGGAAGCATTGTTGTTGGTAACTATCTCTGACCCATTGTTTAAATTATGGGTTTGATTCTTCTGATTTTCGTATAATTAATACGTTTTGTTGCTGTTTTTGTTGAATTAGTTTAACTCCTATTTGCGGTAGTATATTCATACCTATGATGTTTGCTTTTTGATCAACAACAATGATGAATGTGGCTGCTTGTATCTTCCAGCCTCCTGATTCGACTGTTATGTTTAATTCTCCTTTCGGAGTTATTGCTTCACCATTGTAGCACGCTAAGTTTCTGGCAGTTCCCTCTGATGGGATACATTTGAATAGCGCTGAAAAAACGACCTTGGACTTCCAGAGACGGCAATAGCAAATAACTTCTCTGTATTTGTCTTTAACTTGACGATATGACCGTTTAGGTCATCCTCGGACAAGTTTGCTGTGGTCTTGATTTCAAACGCTTCAGCAATGGCCATAATTCAGCGAATGACACAAGATAGTTTTCGGTTTCGAGACTTTCTGTCTCAATTTCTTCTTGTTGTTCTCCCTGTCAATCTCCCATGTAGTTAACATCAGCGGAACGAAAAATTTTCGCAGATTGACCTCGCTCGGCACATTTCGAACAATTTTTATCCTTTGCTGGACAGGATTGTAGGTGATTTTGACCGTATTGGTTGCCACCTTTGAAACCTTAATTTTGAGTATTGAAGTTTGTGTTCCGTTGTTGCTGTCCTCTTGTATTTTGTGTTCCACGCGAATACGGTCGGCTGCCAAACCCACCCCGGCCTCTTTGATGACTTTGATTGTTAGTGTAGTTATTACGGCCACGTGCATTTATCTAATGTACTGGTTCTTGCTTTATCGTTACCGATTGCCCTCCGAAAGGGTTTTTTTTTTCATTGTGCGGCCCGACGTTTTTACCGACCTTTTGCCTATTCATATGCATCTCGTGGGTTTCGTGTTTCTGCCAATAATTCTTCTGCAAGTTTCTCATAATGCATGTGTGCGGTGAACATTTTTCTTACCCACTCGTCTTCGCAATCACCGCAGTCAGCTCTTGAAGCTAGTTCTACTAGGTCAGCGTGGAATTGTTCGAGGTTCTCCGTTTTCTACAAATTAAATTGTATTGTTCAAAAGCTACGATTCTGCTGGTGACTAAAATGTCCTCTAATTTTGTCATAAGGTATTTTGGAGTAACGGCGTGTCAATCCAAGTTTGGTATCTTCTGCTGGACCTGTCGTTGCCCTTCAGCTCCTAAGCACAGAAAAAATTAACTGCGCACCTTTGCATCTGCTTCATTCCACCGAAATGAATTTCATAATACTCATTTCTCCCGAGCTTTTAAAAAATGATTCTTCCAACCGACTAGCTTTTCTCGATTTCGAACATCCCGATTCTTTCTCTGTGCTTCCGTTTCGCTCGTTATTTCGACCTCGTAAATAGGTTCTGAAGGTTCAGCTAGTGGTGGCTTAACTCTTTCCAGGTTTTAACGGGTTCAACGGGTTTTTTGAGTATCCTGAAGACTGCGCCATGTCGTAACTCAGTGTATGAGTATCTCAATTACTGAATTCGAATGGATTGATAAACAAGAGTTCAAACCGAAGCGATATAAAACGACTAGTAAAAAGACAACATTTATTGGCAACTGAAATACAGCTCAAGCATAGCTCATGTCTGAGTCTATCAAGGTCAATCGACCAACTAACCAAGTATCTAGTTTGGTAAAATTAACATAAAAGAAGAATTATATA
The DNA here is from genome assembly GCF_963678635.1 of Symsagittifera roscoffensis. Taxonomy (NCBI): domain Eukaryota; kingdom Metazoa; phylum Xenacoelomorpha; order Acoela; family Convolutidae; genus Symsagittifera; species Symsagittifera roscoffensis. Next base: position 3,232,737 of record NC_087066.1, read on the forward strand.
AATAACATATATGTATTGAGTTCCTCAATCCAGACCGGATGACAGACTCATTGGAAAAAATTAGAGGGTCACAACTGTTGAGGCAAGATCTAGTTGAACGTCAGCATTCTCGGTTAATCTCCAATAGAGAAAAGATCCCAATTAACGGTTAATGAAGATATGAACAAAGTATTTTTGAAGGACAAATTAGTGGGAAACTAGTTGACCCGCAACGGAGTTCCATAGATAACAATCGATTGTAATGGAGAAATTTTGTCTAAAATGTTGTCATAATAACCCATTATTGTGGCAAATTTAGACCACGAAATCGATATTTTCGTCATTATAATCGAATATTTTTGTAAAAACAAAATCAAATAAAATCGATACAATTTTTTTCTGCTAAATCATTTGCAAAACTTGCAACATTTCTGCGTTACTCACGTCCTACTCGCAATCTAAAAATAATCGAATTATCCCCCTCCCCACTTAGCCCCCATCCGAGTTTGCCCAAACACCTTCCCCAACATTTATCCCTACGCCCAACCCTATGTTTGCTAAAGCTTGTCAACATCGCCCCCCCCCCTCCAAGTTACAGTCCCCCCAGTTTCCTTACTATTTTCAACGGGGACGGGGGAGGGAGTATACTCAGTTGTTCAGGCTACCCTCCCGCCCACATTTTTTACACACCCCCCACGTTCAGTAAACGGGGAGGGGGTTTAAACTAAGTTGGGGGGATTAATTTGAGGATGGGTAAACTCTACCAACTACCAAAAAATAATCCCCATAAGGGGGGGGGGGCGAACGGTGGTTGTGGTAAATTGGAAGGGAGGTTGGGGGGATAAACGGGGTGGGGTTGTAAACAGGGAGGAAAACGAGAGGGGGGGGTAAAAACGGGAGGGGGAGGTTAACTAAGATGGGAGGTTAATTTGAGGACGGTTAAACTGGGGGGGGGGGGGATGTAAATCATAATTTCCCTCCCCAAAGTCTACCAACTACCAACAGACACCAACTGCACTAAACAGTAAATGCGATAACTTTGAAAATAACTTGTAAATTCATGACTAACTTCTCGAAAAAACTCATCAGGCTCTTTTTCCTTTTCCCTCCACCTGCAAAATTTTACATGCAAATTTGCTGACCACATTGTCCGGTTGTTACAAAAATTTACATACAGACTAATAAGGCCACGACAAACATATTTTGTCTACATACTCATCCTCGTAAAACCTTTCGTTACACTAATGTATTGAAGCTCGTGTGAGGTGGGTGGGGGAAAGAAAAAGAGCCATCCATTATAATTGATTATAACCTATTAAAAGCGATTATATTGGCATAACAAATATAAGAAAAATAATCCATTTTTAATGGACTATAATTGATTATAATCGATTATAATGGATTAAGTTGATATAAAAAATAATAGCTTTTAATCCAATTTTAATCGATTATAATCGATTATTGTCAAAATTTATTGAGACAGACCGCGAAAAATCAATTTAATCGATTATTATCTATGGAACTCCGGTGTGTGGAAATTTTGTCAAAGTGAGCATTTTGAGCGGTGGGACCAATGCGAGAGCTGCATCTTCAGTAAAATTCCAATTGGCGAATCATCAGCAAAATTGGCACAGTTTTTGATATCAGTTACTGTTTCCAGTTTTTTATTTTTATCAAATCATGATCGACCTGAAAACAAAAAGGCAACATTCTTCACGCGCTAAATCATTGGCAAAAACGTTTGGTTTCCTGTTAAATAACTTGGATCATTTGTGTGTTACCATGTCTGGCTTTTGATCCATATTTAGTGGCCTTGCAGCTTAAACAATCGAAATACAGAGATTTTTTTGTTATAGTAAAACAATGAGGTTTTCTAATCAAATATACAAGCGTTAAAAAACCAAACTGATATATCTTTTTAGTCTTAATAGATTACAGGAGTGATTTCACTTCTACATATCTCAACTTATCTAGTTACACTTCAAGTTAGGAAGAAAATGAGGTTCAAGGAATGGCAATGATTTTCCCAAAATCTCTACACTGCTGCCTGAAGTGGCGTGGTTCAAAACAGCACGTGAACAGCAAATTAGTTTACCCGCATTCAAGTTTAGGCGTAAACAATCGATTATAACGGATTATTATGATGATTTTTTGACAATTATAATCGATTATAATTACCAAAATTAGGTCCTTATGGGATTTATAATTGATTATAATCGTGATATTTTCCAAGAGATTATAATCTCTTATAATCGATTAGAATTGAATATAGTTCTTACAAAAACCCTTAAAATCAATTATAATCGATTATAATCGATTATAATCGATTATAATCTCTTATTTTGCCGGAATTTTCCAATTTTCGAATTGTATCTTATGGGTCATTGTTTTTGTTTCAATAAGAAAATCTCTAAAAGAGAGATCTCTTGAACACTTTGGTTTATCTGAACACAAAGTTTTACCACGAAACAAAAATTTCACAGAGATCCTTTCATATGACTGGAAAGGTTCTCGCGGTAGATGAAAAATAATTTTTCCGAATCAATCATGAAACTAAATCAATTTGCTGATGTTTTGGTGTTTATAAAAGCTTAAAATATGTATCACAAAACAACTCGAATGGGGAAGAAATGAAAAGAAAACTTATAAAATGAATTAATTGGAAAATTTTGAAAAAATTTCTCTCATTTTTCATAGGAACCAACATCCACAAAAAGCATAAAATGTAAGCAATTTAGATGCAACTTTGAAGACAAAAATGGACAAACAAAAGGGATTATAATCAATTATATTCGATTATAATGGATTTTTGTGCAAACTAACGAAATAGAATTTTGAATAAAAATAATGGATTATAATCATTTATAATCGATTATAATTGTATCGAAAAATAGACGAATAAATAAACGATTATAATGGATTATAATTAATTATAATTTGATTGAAAAAAAAAGAGATTATAATCAATTATTAATTGATCAAAATCGATTGTTTCTCAATTTTAGTGAGACTGGTACTAAAATCGTAATATAATCGATTATTAACGCTTGAAACTGGATGCGGGTAGTTTTAAAAATATGATTTTTGATTTTTGCTTCTAACTGATAATCAGCAGTTAATAAATTATTTTTGAGCTTCTAAAACATTTGAGCTTCTAGAACTGCTTCGGTGAAAAATCCGAGTTCCTGGCTCTGAAAAGAAATGCACCTTGTTTAACCTATGAGCAACTGCTTATAAGCAACCCAGGTTGAATGTTTCACGAAACCACGCAACTTCAAAACAACCGCTTAGCCTCGAAAAAAAATGAGAAATTCAACTTTGTACTATCTGGAATCAGATTATTTGATCACCAACCCGGGTCCAACTCCATAAACATAAAATCCTTATCAAACTTGTCCAAAAAATTGCATGTCAGACATTTCTATAATAGAGTGCAAGGAAAAATGCTGGCCATGCAAAATCTTTATATGAAAATTATATGATAAGGTAAGCATTTTTTACATGTCTACAAAAAACTATCCGAAGTAAATTTTCTTCATTTCAGTCACACAATCTCTTTTATTCTCAAACAAATTTTTTTGCGAAAAGTATTGTTTACAAGTTTTGGTCAATTTTGTGTACATCATAGATCAGACTGAATTTCTCACATATAAGAATCAAAATACCATGTTTTTCATTGTGTGAATTTTAATTAATTTATTTTTTTTATACGGAAACATAAGTCTAATCCGCTTCGAGCAGGCCCAAACTTGATATACTAAAATTTTTCGAAAATTTTTCTATCTATATACAAAAAGTTAGGAGTTTTACGCATAACTCTGAATGTAGAAGATAAGCATTAAGTCGGAAGGCAAATTTGCAAATGCAGTTCATTTGCGATATTTGTTGAAACTTAACAAGTGGGTTCTCTCATTTGAGCAAATTTACTTATTATTTTTGAGGACATATTACATGTACAGCGCGTCCAGACAATTCGGCCAAAGACAATTCAGTCGATTTGAAATTCAGACAATTCACCTTAAAGTATGCAGACAATTCAGGCAGAGACAATTCAGCCAATGACAGTGACCGCCGCAGTCGTGCCAACGTGTTGCGAGCTTGTCAACAGAGGGTAGGACTCTGTACGAAATTTAGAGCCGGTTATTAGAGCCGGTTATCCCACCGGCGACCTTAAGACGAGAAATAACTCCAATCCCGATTTTTTTCTTTCGAATCAAGCGTTTTGTAAAACAGGCTGAATTTATTTGTATATTATTGAATTGTCTGGATATTTTCGACTGAATTGTCTGAATTTCAAATTGACATACGCAGAAAGCAAAATGAAAATGGGATCAACCGTGTAATTACCTCCCAATTGATTTAGTGTGGAGAAAATATGATTTTTTTCAGGAAGCAACTTTGCGTATATACACCTTAGATTTATAAAATTAACAATTTTGTAAGAGAATATTGATTAAAAAAACAAGCTTAGGTTATTAGCAGCATTCAACGCAATTCCACAAAAAACTGTGACAACCAATCTTATTTGCGCGTTTGCTTGAAATTCATACATTATACAGAATAATTAAATTTATTACGTGGCTAGGGGGAAGTTCTACAGTTGGTCACTTAGGGAGGAGATTGTACGTTTGATCCCAAAAACGAACAGATTTTTAAATTTTAACAAGTCTGCTTGTATCAGGGCGAAGCTCTAAATGTTTCGACTGCCTTTTAAGGTTCATGGAGCAGTAATAACATTAGAAAGTTGAAGTAATAAATCAAAACGAAATTTTTTTTTTCTAAATTGTGAATTTTTTTGTGAAAATCATCCCCCCACACGCCATATAAAGTACAAAAGGATAAATTTCGCTCCTTGTATCAAACCAATTATGGCAAATAAACTTCTTTTAACCAATTTGGAACGATTTCTAAGACGGATTAATTCTCCGCTTACGGGTTAATAGCGCGAAATATATCGCGCGTAATTGTTCCAAATTGGCCAAAATGGCAATCTTTAAACCCCCATAACTTTATGAAAAATGATCACAGGTGAAATAACTTTTCAAACTTGAGCTCAGGACAACAATACCTTTTGATTGATAAAAAAAATTCCTTCAAAAATGACTCGTTAAAAAGTCGAACTTTGTCTGGAAAAAAACCCACCCGGAGCACAAATTTTCCGTTACTTTCGTAAAGAAAGTCTGAACAATAATGCTGGTCATAATGCTATTTTTTATATATAGAATAATTTTAATCATAGAGGTTGCATCTGACTTTCCCTACGTATAGAGTTATATCGAAATGATTGACAAAAAGAATTCCAGTTATGATGAAAGTTGTTTATCCGGGTTGACCTCCATACACCGAAAATGCTTTTCAAACAATTCCATACAACAAAAATCATAATCGTACAATTCCATACATGAAGTGTAACTGTCCAATTCCTTTCTCAAAGTCATATGTGACTTTAAATTAGTGTGGAAATATTTTTAGATGGCTAATGGCTTTATCCAGTAAATTAACAGTAAAGAAGGAGTTTTGTAAGTTATTCCCTTTGAAAATGCTTAAAACAATTTGCCACTAATAACTTCAATTGTATGCAGGGGCGGATTTCGGGGGGGGGGGGGGGGGGGCGGACGCCTCCCCCCTCTCTTCCCCCCTTAGGGATTCGACCCCCTGTCGACCCAAAGGGTCACCTTTGATACTTTTTACGAAATCCATTTTTGGCCGACCGACCCTAAAAATTTTCTAAAGGCGCCTTGGGCGCCAATATATACTAACTTTGAGGGGGAGCGCGCGCCAAAAAAATGCAATTTTTTTGTCAAAATTTTTCAAAAAGTGCCCAAAAACGGCTCTTTTGACTGTTTTTTCAAAAATTTGCCTGCGGCGCACAAAGTTTTGCCAAAATAGGGGCAAAACAGTGCTTTGGGAGAGCTCGAAAAATCAATTTGATCGACCTAAAAATAAGCTCGTCAAAATTTTTCATTTTTTTTGAAAATCCGCCCCCCCCCCCCCCCCCCCCCTCGAGAAAATCCTAGATCCGCCCCTGATTGCATGTCATGTGCTTTTAAACTAAATAATTCAAAAAATTTTAAGCAGAAAAAGGCAAACATTTAAGATCTCCTTCCGTGATCTGTTCAGCAGCATTAAAGGTAGGCTCATTTTAATCAATAACTTACTTGCCATTTTGAGAAACTGGCTAGTTTCCCGGCTTGAAGGAAATTGCTGACTAACTTTCTTTCAATTTGTGAAGAAACTCCGAGCCTGACTAAACCACTGGCTACTCGTTAATAGCACAAAAAAAGCTCAAATTACCTGCCATAAACTTTCCCTAGTGGCAATTCTCAAATATCTGTAACCTCTTAATAGCTGATCAAAGGTACCAAAATATCTTGTTGTTTAGAGCTCAAGGCATCAGCATTGATCTGTTGTCATGAAAAAAGGCTGGTTAGATAACGTGGATCATCTAATGATCCAATTCACTCCACCCCTCGCCTCACTACATTAAAATATCAGTTTTTCGGCGTTATATGTTAACTTTTTTAACCGTTTTCCCCCTAGTTTTTTTTCCAGAATTTTAAGTTTTATTGATTTCAATTCCGAACTTTTTTAAACGAAACTTCTCATTGGAGTTAGATTTCAAGACTTCAAGATAGATTCTGAAACTAACAAAAAGAAAAACTTTTCGGCGTTATTGTTAGCTTTGAGATTGAATATGATGAAAATTATAATTTTAGAATGGGCAATAAAATCACAACTTAACGAGTTTCCCTCCCCTCTCAATTCTGGTGGCCAATTTTTCCTAAGGGCTCCCTCTTGGTTTGTTTTTTTGACATCCATTTTCTGCAGACCAGCATTTGGCGCCAACGTAACTAAATTTAGGGGGGGGGGGGGGCGCATGTCGAAAAAACGCAATTTTTTGGTCATTTTTTTAAAAGAAATGTTGGAAAAACATTCTTAGCCTGTTTTTTTTCAACCGCGCAGAATTTTTTTTCAAAATTGGGTCCTTTAGGATTTCGTTCGAACTAAAAAAAATTTACAATGTTTTCAAACTTTTTTTCGAAAAACTGCCTCTTTAAAAAACTTTTGCGCATGCCATTGATTGTTCCCCTCATTTTTCCCATTCATTCGGCCACTTTTCTTGGATATCGCAACTAAAACATTCTTTCTTTTGATGAACGTTTTTAAATGGGCAGTCTGAGTTTTGAAGATTCTGCCACAGTATTGATATTATGAGAAAAGAACGTAGTGAAGACTGTTATATAGGTCTTGCTATATTTTTTTTTACAGGAAAAAGTCTTAAATTGTGCTTTAAAGTCTCTAACAACTACAGATGTACATTCATACATATTGATGCATTTATAAACGCATTTAGGTATAAACGCACTTTTTGAGTTCATATGAAATTCATCTTATGAAAGTGACGTGGATATCATTCTCCAAATGCGAACGTTGAAATGGCGCGACAAAAACGTGAACAGCTTCTAGTTTCAAAGTTGGAATTTAATTTTTAGATTTTCAGTGGAATAAAAACTTTAAATGTTGATCCAGTTTTTGATAGTTGGTTAAAATATCAAAAACGCGCCAATTATAAATCGCTCTAGAAATTCAAAGAGTTTAAAGGGCATCTAACTTTCTTTGAAATTTGAAAGTTGGGAATTTTTCAACAAAGTCAATGTTTACTTGCGGTCATTACTCTTTTACAATCTTCGATGGTCTATGTTTCTAGTTGCTGTTTCCAAAACACTGCTGCAATATCTATGCTTGGCGTGATTGGTTTAGGGGGCTTTTATTTTTTGCACCGTTTTCCCCCAGGTTTTTTTTTTCAGAATTTTAGTTTTTTTTTATTTCAATTTTTAAAATTTGTAAAGAAACTCTCATTGGTGTTAATTTTCAAGATATCAAGATATATTTTACAACTATTGAAAAAACTGATGAGAAAATTAGTATCAAGGAGCCTCTTATACATCCGAAAAAATCTCTAGAAGGGTAAAAATGCAAAAAACTTGCATAAAACAATTGAAATTTGTTTTTGAACAAGACTTTATTTTTCATAATGACTCTTTCTGGCTATCAAGCAAAAAATCTCCTTTAAAAAATTTTACATATCTGGCGATCCCCATATACTGGTTTTTTGCGGCTGCTGAAGTTCTCGAGGAGAAGTAACTAATTTCTAAGTTAAATTCAAATCTCTCTGGTGCTGAAATTACAAGTAGTTTCAGCACTTACAAATAAGTGGGTTGTTAGTTAGATGAATTATGATTGGTTAATATTAAATATTTTACAGTGGTAAAATATCTAATTTATATGAAATGAAAAAATGTAGTTTAGATCAGGCTCCGCCCATCCGGGGCTTACCGAGTTTTTGAGTTTTATCTCTTTTCTTCTGCAATTGAAGGATGGACGATGAACGTTTTTTTTGGCGAACATCATATTTCTTGTCCGGTTTCTCCTTGAAGAGAAACGTTCCAGAACGCTGGAATGATGGACATGAAGTTATCGTCTTGTCGCTCGACAAGGAATGCGATCCCCAATGAAATCAATCCGATTTCAAAATGGTTTGCTATGTCAGGTTTTTCTGTATTAATGGAGAACTGTCTTGTGTTCAGCCTCGTTTGGGAATGGCGTGAAATTCGTGTTTGGGAGGGGATGCCTTGTAGCTTGGATCTGTACGTATACTTGAGCATCGAAGTGGTCATTGGTCAGGTTCAATGAAGTCTTTTACTGCGAAGTCAAGTCGTACTTCAAATCCTTTGAGTCGTGATTGTGGACGGCATGTCGGTTGTGTTTTTAGCCATTTTTTTGTTCAAGTTGTGATGGGATCGTCTAGTCTTTGCATGTTCGTCTTTGTTGTTGTATATGATCTATATACTGCATATTATGATTTACATTTTTTAGATTTTGGTTAATTTGGTTTTTAGTCATGATTCTAGGTAGTGTTTTTCGCAAAAGCGTTTCATTTTAGTTTAGTTATTTTAAAGAGTTACTCACCATTGAGTACCTTTTATTAAAAATTGAAGTGTGGTCACAAAGCGTGGGTGTAGCGCGGTGGGTTAGGCCGGCTATAAGCATGCTCAGGACGTCCTCTCTGGTGGGTTAGGCCAGGAGTGGGAGTATGATTTCGTGCTGTTTCTTTGAGAGGTCCTGTTTTGTGATAACCTTTTTTGTTGGTTTTTTCTGGTCTTTCTTATGTTACTTTTGGTTGTGTCCTTTTTTCAAAAATCAAATTGTTTTTGGTTTGAGTTTGTCTTTCGACTTTTTTGTGTTTTATTATTTCTTTCTTAGACTTTGTAATAGTCTTCAAAAGAATAAATTAATCAGTTTTAAACTGGGTTAATCCAGTTTGGGTACCGTTGGTTTTCTTTTCTTAGTCATGCTGTTATTTTTATGAATTATGGTTTTTAGTAAGGTGCATTGGTTAGTTTAGCGTAGTGTATAACTCCATTCCAACCGGGTTAAGCGAAAAATGAAAATTTGAAATGTTATCGGTTGTTTGAATTATTGTTAGTGAAAGCTTGAAACATAAAATCATTATTTTAAACAAAAATTTGTGGGCGAGCTGTGTGAGTATGGAAAGAATTCTTGTGCGAATGAATGAAAACATTGAAAAGGTTAGTACTCCTTTCTCATTTTATGAAATTTGAAATTTATAACAATTGGGGAAATTTTAAATTATAAATTTTCATCGTATTTGAATTTTACTGCTTCTTGGGGAATTAATTTATAATTTAAATTACTACATCGCGTATGACTTTTTTTACAAAATTTAGTGCAAAAAATTTAGTATAGCAAAACAGTTTTAGCAAATAAGTTTTAGCAAAAGAGATTACTAGTTTTGTATTTTAATTTAACAAGTTTGTTTTTTTTTCTTTTCCTGTTTTTGTAGATGATGGTGGTGAGAGGACTAAAAAAATAATTTAAACATTTATAAAGAATGGTTAGTACAATTTGAATCATAAGTTAATTTTATTTTAATTATACTTACCTTAGTCATCGGAAAAAAACCATGGGGGAAGATTTCGTGAATCAAATCGGATGTTGTTAATAATTTGGCAAGTATGCGAATGACGTTTTTAGTTTGTAGCAGTGGCCAAAGCAATTGAAGTGCTTTGATGGTGTTTAGTTCTTTGGTGCCGACTGCGAAATCATGAGGTGTGTTTCGTATTAGATTGTAAATTTTGTGATTATATTTAGATTTATGAATGAATTCCAGTATGGAAAATTCAATAGGTTGGATGAACTCATGCGGGATAATGAAAGGTCTTGATTCTTCATCATTGAAGGTCTTCGTGAGGGGACAGAACATATAAATTTGTGTAATGGGGTCATAGTTACGGAGGATGCCGTGGAGGTTAGTATTTTTAATGCAAAATGTAAAATTAAGAAAAAATGGTGATGTGTATTTCGAGTTAATGAATTGAAAACGATGGTGGGGTTGTCGTGATGGTGTGTGTAAATCAAAATGGTTTTGTATAAAACGATAATATGTGTAAGTATGTGTTTGTTTAGTGCGTAACATTATGTCATGGGAACAGTGCAAATCGCGTTCCTGTGGTGAAAGAAAGTGGAAGGTTAGTGAAAATAACTGAAATTTATCATAGAAGCTTTCGTATGCTTGGATGTCAATAAGTGCTTCGGAAACTACATGATCGTGCTTTTTATCAAAAATATTAAGTGCAAAAAGGTATGGTGTTTTAATAAAGAATTTTTTGGTCAGTTGTGGGTTTGCAAAACGTTCTTCATCTAAAAATTGATCTTGGTTAGGGCGTATGATGTTGTGGTCGTAGTAATCAATGGAGAAATCGTTAGCTCGGGGTGCAGTGAATGTTTTTAGTAACTTTTTAAATCCAACATATGTAAATTGTCGACGCGTTAGTAGTGTTGTGAGTCTGTACAATAGATTTTTGCTTTTTTTCATTATCTTCATGTGTTTTATTGAGTGGTATAGAAAGAGGGTTAGTATAGTGGTAAAACGCTGTCCAAGGAAGTGTTGGCATTAAAACGTGCTCATCACAAAATTTCTTGTGTCATTAATAGTGGTGGTAGATGTATTAAAAGTGTATTGTGGAAACAAGGGTAAGGTTATTTGAAGGAAGTTCTTTGTATTTGTGTGTTCTGGGTGGTTGATATACTCTTTGGCTGTTCCGGGTTTAGTTGTGAATGGGTGATTTGGGAATTTTCGTTTAAAAGTGCGGTAAGCTCGGTTAGTGCTAGTAGATGTTTCAGTAGATGTGGATGACTGAGCTAATGATGGGGTGTAATCTGATAGCGGTGTAGGCGTTGGTGGATTTGATGATGTTGCTGTGGATGACAATTGGTGGATGTTAAGAGTGTGGGGGTATGTTAATTGTTGTTGTAACGTAATAAAATTATCGAGCTCTTCGGAGATTTGGACAGTATCTGGGAGTTATTATTTGATCTTTCAAAGGTGAATGGGGAATAGGTTGGGGTTACTTGGGAAGCATAAGAGGGAGTGGAAACGGATGGGAGTTGATGACTGGTTTGGATGGGTTGAAAGGGGGGTTGGGAAAAAACTGATGGGTTGGTCTGGGAATGGGTAGAGGGAGATGGTTCGGAGTTTGCAAATTCGTCGATGTCGGAGTTGTTAAATTTTGAGATGGTATGAAAAACTGAAATATCGGAGTTAGTGTCTGAATTCGTGCTAGATGGTATATTAGTAACTGGAAAATCGGGTGGTGGGAAAGCGAAAAATGGAATTTTTGGGATTGGATTTTGGAGGTTGGCTGTGTGGGAATTTGAGCGATGGAGGGCTCAAATTTGTCGGATCATTGTGGGCTAAAAAATGATTATGTTGAGACTGAAAAAAGGTGGTGATAATGGATAAAACTAATGATAATGGATGGTTTTGTGGTAGGATTGGTACTTGTGGTGCTGTAGGTGCTGTGTCTCTATTATTATGTTCTTCGTCGTATGTATTCGGTCTTGTGGCTAGTTTTGTGTTATATTCCTTTATTTGTGCGTCTAAAAGTATTTTATTTATTGATGATGAAACTTTTCCAAAAAATCCTGCAAATAATATACGTGCTACGCTTGCTTGGCGGTTTACTTGTGTGTGTATAGCACATGTGTTATAGATTCCTTTTAATAGTGAGAAAAGAAATCCTATAGAATTGAACATTGCGTATAAAATAGTCAATCTTTCTAAGATGTAATAGGGCCATCCTAGAAAGGCGAGAATTTCGTTTTTCAGTGTTACAAAACAAAAAATGTTTATGGGTAAAATATCTTGTTGTCTATATTTTTTACCGTTTAAATATATGTAATCTTTAATATCCTTAAAATATCCGCTGCAGTCTTGTGTATAAATATCTGCAAATCCTGCGGTTTCGGCAAGTTTTCTTAAATTTTGGTCGATTGATTGTCGTTGTATTGTATCCATTTGTGTGAGTAATTCTTGAAATTGCTGTGTTCTAATGTGATGTTGTATATCGTATTTAGAGTATATACCAATTGATTGTAAATCAATGTTTGGGTTGCGAGCAATTGCTCGGATGCTTTCGGGTGAAAACTTTTTTAGTGGTTGCATTAATGTAGGATATGGTGTGAGTAGATAGTATTTATCTTCGTCAGGGTTCAATTGTACGACATTGTGGCTATTTTCTGATCCACATAGGACTGCGGTATTCCAAAAATATGTTCGTTTTGAAAGTGTAACGACAAATATACTTTGTTTTTGTAGAATATGGGGATTCTTTTATAACAACCTTTATCTTCAAAACAAATATGGGTGATACTTATTTAGTGCAAGTATAAAACCATAATATGTTTCCTTCATAATCAAGAAAATTTGAACTATTTCCTGATAATAAATATCCATCGCACATTGCGTAAAATGGTTGGTTTGGATCTGGAATGGTGTTTGAGATTTGTTCTGTTGAAAGTTTTTTAATTTCGTCGAATCGTGTTTGATGTTCAGTGGTCCATTCAAAAATATTTTGTTGTCTAAGGATGTTATAGAAAGGTCTTAAGTATAATTGCATTTTGTAAACACATATACTTAAGAAATTCAACATTCCAAGGAATTCTTAGATTTTCTTTTTTTTGTTGGTGGTTGGAGTTTTTGAATTGCATCAATGCGTGATTTTAAGGGAGTGATAGTGTTTCGTTTGATATTATGTCCTAAAAATTTAACGCGTGTTAAGAAAAAATGTGATTTTTGTTCTGAAGTATTTTGTGATACTGTTCCAAAACTGTAAACAGTTCGTCTTTAGTTTGTGATTGCATGAAAACATCATCTAGATATGTGATTACAATTTTCTTGAGTGTTAGTGGTCTAAAAATTTCACTCATGAAAGCTGAAAAAGCTGCTGGTCCTATGGATATTCCATAGAATAATCGATTAAATTCATATTGTTGATTTCCAATTACAAATTTTGTTAATCGTCTTGATTGTTGATCTAGTGGCATTTGGTTGCATGCACTATTCATATCTGCGGTTGTGAAGAATTTACCATTGATCTTTGTTAAAATAACTTGTATTGGTTCTATAGGCCAATTACATTTTGATTAATCAATTAGTGAATTGAGATGCCTAGAGTCTAAAAGTATTTTTAGTGATTCACCTCTTGCTAGGATGATAACAGGGTTGATAAACGTGTTACCTTTTGGTTGTTTTTCTTTGTTTACTGGTGATAAATTTTCGTATTGTTCTAAAATATTAAGTGATCTATTGACCTTGTCGTGTAAGTGAATTGGTACTTTGCTTGCTCTTTGTTTTTTGAAAACTGCGTCAGATTTTAATGGAAGGTGTAAGGATGAGCTTATTTTTCCAACGTCAAATTTTGATGTTGCGTAGATTGATCAACATTTTATTAGTTGTTTAGCTAATTTATCAAATTCATTTTGTGTTATTTGTGAATGTTGAAAGTTAAACACTGTTAAGAATTTTTGTTGTTCTTTTGTATAATTTGTTATGTTGAATGTTAGTTTGAAATATGGGGTTTTTGTGAAAAAATCTGTATTTTTTTTTCATTGCTTATTATATTATTTATAGACAATTCTTCATCAAGAATTGTTGATTGACAAATATCTAATATTTGTAATATATTATTAACTCTGTATGCTATTTCATCCACAGGTGAAGTTGTAGCATTTGTTTCACATTATCCTAAGAGTCCTAGGGGTAGTGTTATTCTATTTGGTGTATTATTATACACGTGTAGTGAAAAAATATCAAAATTTGTGTTTTTTACATATTTTATAGATGAGATGGTTATTTTGAAAAATTTGTGAATGGGTCTAAATTCGAAATCTGACATGAAAACTTGTTGTCTGTTTTGAATTTTGTCATACTGGTGAACTTGTTTTATTGAAAAATTATATACGTTCCCTGATAACGGTTTCAATTGTTTTCGTCCTTGATTGTAAATAGGGTAGAATTTTGAGAAAAATGGTGGTTGTTTGTTTAATCTTTGAAAGAATGTTAAGGCTTTGTTTTTCTCTCTCTCTTGTATATTTATCTTTTATATGGATTTTACTGTTTAGGATGTTTTTTGTGGTTATCTATTTAGTGATGAATGGGATTCCAATGATATTGTGTTTAATATCAGTAATATGAAATGTTTGTTTGAATGGTTAGTTCTGAATTTTGATTTGTTCCATTTTTCTTGTGGGAACAAGGGACAATTGGGTTTTTCCATAATTTACTAATGTTGATCCTTGTGCTGTTACTAGTTTACTAGATGTTTCGAGGGGTTTTAGTTTCGGATGTAGTGTTCTGATTTCATTCCATGTAGGGTTGTTAATGATATTTGACTCTGCTTCAGAGTCTATTAAAAAGTCAATTTCAAAATCTGGTGGTTGAAATTCTTTATTTTTGGGGCTCTCTAAAAGAAATGGGGTTGTCCAAAGTTTTTCTCGTGGTTGTTTGTTTTGAATGTTTTGATAAATTTGATTATTTGAGCATTGTTTTTCGTTATTTCTATTAGGTTTAATAACAGTATTAATTTCGTTTAATTCTTGAGTAATTTGTGAATTATTATTAGTTGGTCCTATATAATAATTATACAAAAGTTCTAATTGATTTTCGTATATGTGTGAACTGAAAGGTTGTTCGTATATGATAGGTTCATAGTCATTTTCGAATGTTATCATATTTACTATCATTGTATTATCTGTATCACTTTCAGTATCTGTTGATTCATAATTTATGTGGTTTAATTGTAATTCCCTACTTTCCGTATTATCAATACCTGGGGGGTCTGAAGTTGTTTCTTAGTTTGATTGTACTTGATTGATTTGTCTTTGGTGCTTTGGTGTGTTACTTCTATATCGATGTTGAGAATCAGGGTAACGGTTATTGTTCCTATGAGGTGACTGGGAATAATTTCTGTATCTATTGTTATAACTTGAGTTCCGATTTCGTGAATTCTTTCTTGATCTCTTCTGATAGTTATCATTTGATTTATGATAATTTGATCTATTATATGAATTGTTTTGTGATCTGTTGTTTGGAATAGTGTCTAACCCTTCAGTTTGATTGGGAACTAGATGCAGAAACAAATTGTGTTGAGTTTGAATTTGATCGTGGTTAGTTGTTTCGACTATTCGATCGATTATATCTGTCTTGTGAGAAATTTCGTGAATTTCTTTGTTCGGGTGATTTACCTCTATAACTAGAGTTATATGGTGATTGATTTCTAAAATAATTTGAATTGCTTGGAAGTGGTTTTCCAGAGCTATTAATTCTATGTATATTTTTGTTTGGTAGGTTTTGATCTTTTTTCATGTATTGATAAAATGACTTATTTGGTTCTTTTTGCTTTTGAGGTTTATTTCGATTGTCTTGTTGTTTTTGTCTACTTTCGAAGATACTGTGTCCGTATTGTCGGCAATAATTACACCATTTTTTAAAAGATGGTTTACCCTTATAATTTGGTTTCTTTTCATAGATATTTAGTATTTCAGTGATTTTTTCAGTTAGATCTGTATCTGATTCTTGTATATTTTTTATCTGTGTTGTATTTGTTTCAATGTGATTAACATACTGTTATTTTAGATTCTCTGTTTCTTCAAGTTTCATTGTGATTTCTGCTTGTTCTAGTTTATCTACTAGTTTTCTAAAATCTAAATCTGGTTCTCAAATTGAGGAGGGATGAGGTGCTCTTTTCTTGATAGCGGTTTTCCTGAGTTGTGGTGTTAAAGTCATCATTAAAATTTCTGTCATTTTTGTATTTTTGTAATCGTGTGTATTAAGTGAATATGCTTTTCGAACTAGTGTTTCGATTCGAACTGCTAGTTGTTTAATTGTTTTGTTTGGTAATCTGCGAATTGCATTGCACAAAACTCTTTGATGTTGTTTGTTTCTTTCAGAATCAAACATTTTTGAAAATTCTTGTGTGAATCTTTTCCATTCTGATTTTATGCCTATATGCAATACTGAAAACTGTTTTTGGGCTGCACCATCTAGTGTTGTTTGTATCAACGCTGTGCGTCTATGTATCCAATTTTGATGGAGTGGTGTTCTAATTGGTTCGGGTCCTATATTCAAAATTAAATTTGCTGTGACTGCGTTTAGGTAATCTTCTACTGAGTATTCAGGGTCTGTTCCTGTGAATACCATTAATGGTTTATTAGATGTTGTTGACGATCCTCCCATGAGGTATGGATTCATCGTCATTTGTAGTTTTTCTGCGGCATTTGGTATTTGTGAGAAATTAGTAAGCTGATTTTTTGTTATTTCGTGTTGTTGTAGGTTGTATGGTAAGGGTATTTCATTTTGCATCTGGGTTGGTTGACAGGAATGCATAGTCATTGGGTTTTGTGATTGTACATGTTGAAAAGATTGTGTGTTAATTGAGTTTGGTATATGCATTGGTTGGTGATTTTTTATATCTGTTGGATTTTGTCGCGGTCTTTGTGTGCAATATTCTTGTGTATATGGTGCAAAACTATCTGGTTGATAATAATCATCATCATCAGATGATAAATAATTTGTATAAAAAGGTGTTTGTTGTTTATGTTTATTTTGTTGGAAAACTGGGTAATTTTCACTGTGATCCTGCGGAGGGTGTGAATTGTTTTGAAAATTTACTGAATTGGTTGATGTATTTGGGAGATTTCAATAATTAGAACATACGTGGTTGTTATTTTTTGGATGAAGTTGGTTTGTTTTTGATGAATGTGTGTAATTATAGTTATGTTCTTCAAAATTGCTTCTTGTGAACGTTTTTCGTGGTCGTGACGGTTTTGTCATTGGTCTATATGTCTGGTAGTCCATATGTGAATACTTAGGAGCAACGAGGGTTTAACGGTTGATTGTAAGGTTACTTCTGGTAGTTTTGTATTTCTGTTTTTTGTTGTTGCAATGTTTGGATGTATCGGTGAGATACTTTGTTGAGTAGTTGTGACTGTTGTGTGGACTATTTCTTCATTTATGAAGTGTGATGGTGTTTGAATATCTTGTTGTGTAAGATTTCTAGTTCCATTGAGGTTTTGATGTATTACTGTTGAATTTAAGCTATTGTTTTGTGTGTCGGGTAAAAATTTATGATAGTTTAAAGGTGTTGCATCGATTGTTAATGGTATTGTTTTTACATAATCTGGGTGAAGAGATATTGTATATATTGTTTGACTTGAAATGTCTACGGGAAAAGTTAAAAAAGCTGGATGAGACCATTCAGGGTCCCAAACGTAATCTGATTGTTCTACAATGACAGTGTCGTCATTGGTACTTTGGGGTCTAAAGTTTTTTCTTGCTTGTTCAATTAAGTCGATGTTGTGTGTGAAATAATCAATTGTAAACCATGCTAGTTTTTTTTGTAAATCATGTTTTGTATTTTGTGAAACATCGTTATTTGTAAAGTTTTAACGATTTGCGTTTAAAAATGTTGAGAATGCGGCGATTTCGTTTTTTACTTTTGTGTGTTTTGATGTATTGACTGGTGATGTATTTTGAGCTTCTGTTCTTTCTAATATAGATAAATAAGTATATATTATTGCAAAAACTTCGTTGGTGAATATCGAGTTTGCTCTTTGTGAGTTGTGATATTGTATGCTTTTGATATATTCTGTGAATACATTTGAAAATTTTAAATCAATATCGTCTGTTTGAATAACATATTTATTATCTGAAGTTCTTGGTGTACTGATTCGGTATTGTTGTGTGAGGTTACATATTCCTTTTAAATAATGTTCTATAATTTGTCTTTTGATTTTTTATCTGGAAATTCTGATTTGCATGGACTGATTCCTGGGTTGAACAAATTTACGAGTAAATTTTTGCAAAATCGTGTGTGTCCTCTATCATTTAGTGAATTTATAACAAAAGGAAAAACTGCTTCTTCGTCTGGACTTTCGTCACTTTGAGTGTGGCTCATTTTTTTGTTTGACAACTGTTAATATGTATTTATTAATATGTCTAATTGGTTGATTCCAATTGTATAAATGTACTGGTTTACGTTTATTTTTCTTTTTTATTCTGTTCTTTCCTTTTTTCGATGAGATTGAAGATGTTTCTGTATCGGAAAAATATATTGGATCCTGGGTTGGATAATTTTTACTTATTGAATCTTCTATTTTGTATAGTGCATCTAGACTACTGACTTCTGATTCGGAGAATGCATTTCTATGTTCTGAAAATTTTTTCCGTGTTATCTGTCTTTGTTTGCTTAAAATTGTTCTTTTTAATGTTTGTCGTTTTGTGTGAATGTATTCAACTGTTTGTGTATGTGGGGTTAATACAAGATCGTATTTTTGATTGTCTATTTCGCAGTTGTGTATTACAATTGTTTGTTTGTTTCCTAGGTTTTTCAATGACATAAGGTTTAGGATGATGGATGCAAAATTGTTTTTAGTGATTTTAATTTCCTAGACTGTTAGTCCTTACGATTTTTTGGTTAGCTTAACCTGGGTCTTTTTGTTCAGGGTTGGAGAGAAAAGTGTGTCGATTCCGGAGAATAACTTTACTTTCTCGTGACTAGTATAAGCTAAGGTGTTAAGTTACTTAATCTTACTTAGGGGTAGTGATTGTGTTCAAGGGTTGGAGAATAGTAAATCGATCCACAAGGTTCAGGTATAATTAGAACGCAAGTAGTTCGTTAGATACTATTTTAAACTTACCAAGTTTAAGATTTATACTGGGTCGTATAAGAAGAGGGGTCAAGTGAAGGATGAATAACCGAATTTCTTCACTGTTTAGCTTAATTTGAATGGTTAGTATTTTTAAAAATTTCTATTTGTTCTGGGTCTATTGGAAAGGTTGGGTAGTGAATCGACGTTTGAGTGGGTGGGGGAGAACAAAATTGTTCTTTGTGATCCAAGGATAAGCCTTGATGATCAGAATTAAAACTATAAAATAGAAAATGAAATTAGATCCAAGGAAAGCCTTGATGATCTGGTTTAAGATTAAATAGAAATAAGTTTAAGGGGTATAAGATTTAAGATAAACTTTCGTGAAATATCGAAAATTAATGAAGTTTTAGTATTGATGATATTAGTTTATTTATGATTGCTGTTATCTTAGGTGATGAAGCTGGAACAACAAGATGATTTATATTTACTAACAATTTATTGTCATGCTACTAATTTTTATTTTCATTTTCAATAAATTATTTTTCAATTATTTTTATATAGTACTGAAGAATTGGAAAGAACGATTTGAGATGTTTTTATCAATCGTTATTGAACAATAATAATTTTAATTAGCGCCTGAAATTTTCTTTGAAGATTTTCTTCAAGAATTTTTATGTTTGCAAATAAAAATCTAAACTCATTGCTAGTAAAACTCTAAAAGTTTTTGTTGGCTTTTGCCATACGACCATGAAACTAAATGGCAAGTTTCTATGTGGTCGTATGTGTCGTCTCTTGTCCGAGTTCTTTTTCCAATACCGGGTAGTTCTCATATTGTACGGAATAGCGGCTCTGATCTATTGAGTCGTAGAGACCATTCAATTAAGTTATTGTCGTGTAACATTTTGGAAATGTTTTGTCTATTTTCTAATCTATTTCTGGTTAATTCTAAGCTATCTTGTTTTTTGAGGTCTTTATTCGAGACTTATGGTCGCACCAGGTGAGTTATGTATGGTTTATAACTCATAGAGTAATTTCGGATAGGGTACACCGTCTGCTCGTCACGCTATCTTATTTTCGGCCGGATAGATTCGTGCAACTTTTTAGTCTAATACCGATCCTAATCTTACTCTTATATCTACTAGTCTCAGGGTGTTTAACTAGTCTCTGCTAGGCTCAATAGATCTAGAGTATACTGCTTTTATTGCGGCTGCTGAAGTTCTCGAGGAGAGGTAACTAATTCTAATTTCTAAGTTAAATTCAAATCTCTCTGGTGCTGAAATTACAAGTAGTTTCAGCACTTACAAATAAGTGGGTTGTTAGTTAGATGGATTATGGTTGGTTAATATTAAATATTTTACAGTGGTAAAATATCTAATTTATATGAAATAATAAAACGTAGTTTAGATCAGGTTCCAATAACGTCACCTCATATTGCCATACATTTTCAAAAAAGGTGAAGTCAAAGTCGAATTTTTTTTGGTTATCCAAACTTTCATTCGAAAAATGTCGGAGTTTTTTGTACGCTTCCATTACTTTCTGGGTTTTCATGATTTTGAATGTTATTCCTAGTTTTTGATAACTGAATTTCGAAAACTAAAAACGTAATGTGATTTTAGGCGCTTTTTCTAAAAAAAACTAGAATGTAAACCATATCGGGAGTAAAACTGAATTAAATATATTTTGGGGTTTATCTTTTGAAAATCGCAGTTCTTGTAACGCGAACAAAAATTTCTGGTATATGAAAGACTTATGTTTTATCCTCGTACATTTTTTGTTCATACGTTTTGCTTTCTCTGATTTTCTTTGAATAGTTTGTTCAAAATCATTCAAAACTCTCCGTTAAAAATATTTCGTGAACTGATTTTGAAATGAAATTACATTTTAGTTTGCTTTTATGGCTTATTGAGAATGTGATTTGCGATAACGGTAAGTTTATTTAATTGGTTGAAAAAGTCAAATAAAAGTATAGTCTCACCGTTTTTGAGTCCCTTTCAAAAGCTCGTTTAGAAGTGTGGTCCACTCGAAATACTTCAAGTTGATGAAAAAAAAACAAATTTTGTGAACATTTCTTCGTCAGTTTTGGAACTTATGTTGTCTTTAAAATAGATAGTTCAAAAATATCAGTTTAAAGGCAAAACATAAAAAATGTATTTAAAAATTTCTATATCTGACTTTCATACGGGACCATTGGCAGTTTCACAGGCTTATACTTCCAAACCAGACTTCCAAACGCCAACTTTCCAAAGCTCAAATACATCTGCTTAACATCGTGGATTTTTTTTCAGACCATGGAGTAAAGGAGAATCAATACCACTTCAAGTTTTGGACTGGTCATCAAGATGGCGCGGGTACTGCATCAAACGTTTTCATTACACTCATGGGTGAACGAGCGAACTCCACGAAACTAAAGTTCTCCGGGCACTTTGAAAAAAACACGTGAGTGCCTAAGCCAACAAGTTAACCAACAACTAAACACCAGAACAAAATATAGTTCGATATATTGTTTTGGCTTAAACTACCTTGTCAATAATACAGCGAAATGATTACATCAACATAAAGCAAAAAATCAGAGAGTTACCTTCTATGAAGTTATCAGTATTTTGTTTTAATGCTACAAGTAGTCGGCTCAATAAGACGAGACCTTTCTTACAACTCTGGTGGACAAAAAATGCTGACTCTTTGATCTCTATGATGCCAATTTTTATCGACTATTTTGGACAACATCGTTTTAGAGTTTGAGCATAACTCTTACACCTATCTGGTGTAAATGCTCGAAAATCCCCTCTACGAAAGTCTCAACATTTGATTTGAATGACTTAACAGCTTTATTCAGCTTAATTGAAACTCATCAAAAAGCTTTCAGTAACTAGCTTTACATGTTACCCTGACTTATTGGTTTCAGATTTCAGAAAATTTTTAGTGCAAAAATTGAAATGAACTTTTCTACCTTCAAAAATTGATTACACCTAGTGGACAAAGTTAAACGCGAATTCAGGATTTTTATTCTCTGAAATGCCTGTTTTCAGTGTCCATTTTGGACAATTTTTCTTTGATACTCAGTTAACGTTTCATATAGATCAAGAGCAAATGATCAGAGCTCTACTCTATGAAAGAATCAATGACTTACCAGGATAATCCGGATCTGAAAATGCCAGATTTCCTCTTCTGAACTAAATTTTTCACTCCACAAAAAAAAGTAAAAAACAGCCAAATTAGTAAGGGTTTCACTCGGTTTATTTCTTTTTTTTCTTGTTGAGAACGTTTCAAGTCGTTTGAACAATTTTATTTACTCTGCTTATTCAAGAAAGAACTCACAGCGATGCAAAACATAGAGCCGAAGGGGAAATTTTGCATTTTTAGACCCAGATTGCCCTGGTGAGTCATTAAAACCAAGTATTGATACTTTCATAGAGGGTATCTCTGATCATTTGCTCTTTGTCTTTGAAAAAAAACTCCGAATTTTGAAGAAAATATTGTCCAAAATAAACATTGAAAGCAGGCAATTTAAAGATTAAATTCCTGAAAAAACCTTAATTTTGTCTACTAGTGTAGCATTTGAAACCAAATAATGTTACTTTCATAAACCGTAGCTGTGATTATTTGTATCAGGCTGTTGATTTTTTTTGCTAAGTAAAAATTGACCCAATAATTCAAAAAGAAATTTCAATTTCGCTTTTTGTTCCTTTTGTATAAAAATAAATAGTTCTTCTAATTTGTTACTTCTTACAAAATAGCGCCATTAAAACTTCAAAATTTCACTAGTGGATAAAATTGAATGCTCTATCATGTTTTTAGTCTAAAATTGGCAGATTTGTTCACTGCATTAGCTTTTTTTACTATTAATTTACTATCAGGCAAATGTAAAGAAGAAATTGTTCATGCGATATATAACATCTTCAACAAAAATTGAACTGAATTGTCTCAATCGCAAATTTGCTGAGCTCAGTTGTTTCCCAAATTTTATGGTATTCAGAAAATTAAATGCAGATACCCTTAGTGGAAAAAATTAAACGCGAGGTTGCGTCTTACTTTCTAAAATGCCTATAATCAAGGACTGTTTTGGGCAAAGTTTATCATGATCTTTAGTTTGTTTAAAATCGAACGGCTGCCAATGATTTGAACTACCATCTTCAAAAGTATCAATTTTTGATTGGAAACTTTTACCTGATTTTTTCAAATGTGTCAAATCATAACAAACAACAATTTTGAGGAAAATTGAAACATTGAACAATGCATTTTTGTCAATTAAATCGCATGATCAGCTTTTTAAATCTGCTTATCGGACAAAAGTGTTCACTCCCTAGAAAATTACTCACACATAGTAAATTTTGGTCTTTTCAGACAAGGAAAAACAGGCAAGAGCTTAAAATTATAAAAGAAGACCTTCAGAGAGGGTGGTTCAGATTATTTGCAGTCAGTTGAGATAAAAGTATTGGTAAAACTCAAAATTAATGTTGTTACAAACAGTCAATTTAGTTGCGTTTTTTAAAGAGAAAAACTTAAGCTTTTGACCACTGGTGTAAAAATGCAATAAAAAATATTTTTAGACCCTAAATCAACTACTAAAGGTGGTATTTCAGTTTTTCACTCTCTATTTTTTCTGTTTTTAAGGAGGATGATTTTTAACATTATGTAATGCAAATTCAAAAAAATTATTATATTGATTTTGGGTTAATAATCTCGGTTACCCACTGAGAAACATATCGTTTGTTGACTAAAAAACCCTAACCAGCTTTTTTCGCAAAGTGAAATTTCAGGAAACAGCCAACTGTAGTTATTTTGTCACACTGATCAATTTGCTCGCTGAGATCATTTCATATAATAAGAAAACAATTTTTTGATTTGCTTATTAAAGAAAAATTCATTTTGATGCAAATTTTAGCGCAAATATTAGCGCAAATTCATATGGCAATTTTAGAAACATGATGAAGTTCTAAATACTTGAAACGAAATTTCGATTTTCAATAAATGACCGGTATTTTGCACTAAGTCTAGTAACAAGTTTGTTTAAAACTGAACTGTCTGTCGTCCATAACCATACTTTTTGAAGAATATAAGCATGATGTCGCGTTTAAGTTTGTATATTAGTGTATAGTTCTATAATTTTCCGTTAGTCTCAGAATAAGTCAGATCTCAATGAATATAAATTAAGGTAAAAGAAGAAAAAAAACTTAGCCTAGTGGGACCATGCTTCTAAACGAGATCGTTTTTTTTCTGTACTTCCAAAAGGATATCTAAATATTGAGGCTTTTCTAGAGTATAGCTCACATCTTGATCAATTATTTTGATCGATGAAACCGTTTTAGTGGAAATTTGAAACAAATAATGATTTAAAATTATGCTGGAACGTAAGCATTTCAGGGAGTAAAATCTAAATCACAGTGTTGAATTTTGTCAGTTGGTTTAATAGATAACTTCTTTTTTCCACTTTATTCCAGGAGGGATGAGTTTACATTGGACAACATTCCATATCTGGGGAAGATTCTGAACATGACTGTCTCTATTAATGACAGAGGCTTTTTCCCGAATTGGGTTCTGTCACGCGTAAGTTTGAAGTCATAATATAATCAAAGCTGAAAGTAACACATCAAAGTTCACAAGTTGCCTTGTTAATAAGTTCTAGTTCTGACCATAATCAAAGAAATGATGTTACAGATACCTCAAATAAAACTTCTTGGGGTCAAAACTGTCATCATATTGGTAGCTTTTCGACGTTGTTTCAGAGCTGAAAAAATATCTCCGTTTTGAGAAAACTAGTCTTATCTTTCAGTTTCCATTTTTAAATATCGATTAGCAGCAAATCGATTAGCAGAATGAGTGAACGTCCCAATTATTTAAATTTCATTTAATCTGTACTTCAGCTAAAATTGGCAGCTGATTGAGACCTCTCATGCTTTCTAAGAAAAAGCTTAAACTTTGATTTTTTGCTGTTTGACCTATAAATTTTGCGTTCAATTTGTTTTTAAAAGGAAGGCAACCTCCACTTTTAATCATTAAAAGTGGAAAACTTACGAAAAAAATGAAAGACTTCAAATTTCAAAAGTGATTTTTCTTTTATTTTC
Source organism: Symsagittifera roscoffensis (assembly GCF_963678635.1). Lineage (NCBI taxonomy): Eukaryota > Metazoa > Xenacoelomorpha > Acoela > Convolutidae > Symsagittifera > Symsagittifera roscoffensis. The sequence continues at coordinate 3,257,789 of NC_087066.1, forward strand.
CAACGCAATAAAAGAATTGATTCAGTTTTCTTTACGTAGGATAGCAATACAAAAAAACTCCAATCATAAACAGTTTATGAAGTTCAAAGTAATTCAATCTGAAATGTTCATAATCGAAAAAACTTCAATAACTTTCTTTGAACTTTTTTCTGTTTCTCTGTTCTTTTACAGTCTTCTAACGGTCTGTTAGTTGTGTCTTAAAATGCAACAATTACAATCAGAAAACAGCGGAAAGCAACGAAAAAAATTAAAATGACCAACACAATAGAGAAAACAGAAAACAAAAACAAGAAAAACAACACTTTTTTCTTTAATATTAAGAGTCGATGACCGCAGTTTAGACTCTTATCTAGATCGCAATGATTTTTGTCCATTTTTTCGATTCATTCCCTTTGTAAAAAAGAAAGCAATTTCTACTATCGAACATCAAAAACTGAAAAGGTTACCAAAAAAGTGATCGAATTCTAATGTCAAATTTACATTTTAAATTTCAGTTTTCCCAAGGAAAAAAAATTAACCTTACAACCCAGATTTTCCAATATGAGTTAACTTTATCAAAAAAAAGTAAATCGTTAATTGTTGATGTTCAAAGACCTATAGGCCTATCTAATTTTTTACATGGAAAAATTATGCTAAGTTTTTTGAAAAACAAGCCAGTTTTTGTTTTGTTTACTTGCGTTTGTTGACTATTTTTCAACTGCAATTTTCCAATTAATTTCAGTTTTTTCTTTGCCATTTTGATTTTTAAGTGACTCATGGAAATTTAGGGCCGAATATCTATTGTATTTTTTAGCTATTTTAGAAATAGCTATTGTATTTTTTTTGAATTTGGAAGTGTAAAAGAACAAAATAAAAGTCAACTTGAAAAATCATGATGATGTTCTTCAGGACCACTCTTTAAAATTTCGGTTTCACTGGTTTATTTTTAGGTATTTTAGTTTGTTTTTGCTTTAAGGCATAAGTATAAAGAAATGAACAATAGCTTATTGATCCAATTTGAAGGGAATAACAATTTTTTCTAAGAGCTCAGTGAGTTTTAGCGTGACTGATTTTTCTTCAATTTTTGAAGAAGAAAAAGGTTCAACAGGTTCCAATCAGTTTTTGCTGCAGTTTCATTTCTTCTTTCAAACTTTTCAACCATCTGGTAGCTATTTTGTTCAATTTTGGAATTTAAAAAAAACTTCTAGTTTCCTTAAGTACGTTGACGCATTCATTTTATGTTTTTTTAGTCGATACAACTTTCTTAAGCTGATAAAGTTTTCAACTTGGATAACTGTTATCCAGAGCAACGGAAAAAATTCAATCCTACTTTTGTGTATCCAGGACTGCCTTATGCACACTAAAATTTAAATTTTGCCTGCAAATATTTTGTTTTTTTTTCGGAAATTTTTATGCATAAGTACACCTTGATTTGCGGTAAAACAGAACAAAAAAAATAGGGAAATTTCAAAATTACTGAGAAAATTTTTTTCTGTTGCCATAAAAAAAATGCTATTCATACTAATTTTGATGAATTTTTTCATGTCATTCGAATTATTTTGTTGTCTTGAGTTTAAGTTTGAAAAAATATTTTACCAGTGGTCATTTTTCGAATGAAAACATTTTTTGACAAAACAATACACCGATTTTTATTTCATAAAAAGAAAAAAGTTTTTTGAAAATTCGATGGCATCATTTTAGCGAAATGTATGAATTTTAAATGGCTAGTGTTTTTTTTCATAGCCTTAGTTAATGTAATTGCATGATTAGCATTTTGGGTCTGTAGAGATCAACCCGGAAATGTAATATTTCAAGAATACCAATAAAAATTTTACATACAAAGCCGAAAGCTTAATATATCAGCGCGGATTGTGAGGCAACTTTTTGTTCTGCTGAATTTATTGTTCCGACTTTCGTAACGAAAGTAACAAAGTATTCGTGCTCAGGGCGGGTTGTTTTTGTCAAACAATTTTTTTCCTTTTTAACTAGCCATTTTTGATATTTTTTAAACATCATTCGAATCGTATTGTTGTCCTAAGCTTAAGTTTGAAAAGATATTTTACCAGTGGTCATTTTTTGTAAAATTATAGGGGCTTAAAGATTGCCATTTCGGCCAATTTGGGACAATAAACGTGCAATATATTTCGCTTTTTTTGCCGTAATGATTTGTTTCTGGGAGCAAAATCTATCACTTTGTATTTTATATGACGTGTGGGGGGATTATTTTCTCAAAAAGTCTCAGAATTAAAAAAAATCATTTAATTTTTCTTACATTTAGTTTTTTCATGTGATTAATGCTCCATAGACCTTAAAAGGCAGTCGAAACATTCAGGGTCTTGCCCTTATACGAGCAGTATTGTTTTGTTTTGCTCATAAACTATTTAGAGAAAAGGAACCTATAACATTTGGTTTGACGATAAACTTTCCATTATTATGTTCCATAATATCCGCTGTTTTGTTGCAAACCAACTCTTAAACTAACATGAAACTTCTCTCTGTGAAAACTGTTTTGGATATTTCCGATAACCATTCCAACTATAACGCCTCCAGTTTCTTGGATTCTGGAGAATGACAGTAGAAAGTCATACAAATTTTCGAGAGAATGTAAGTTTGCTTAAGCAGGCTTCAACTGCGGAAAACATTTCATTGAAAAACGAAAAGCAACTAATGAAAAACGACAGTCAGAGGCTTCTCGCGCGATTTTTAAAAAATACATTTGGAATGGATCGAAAGCTGTGCTAAAAATTTATGATAGATTTTTTTATTAATCCGGGAAACCGGAGGTTAAGCATAAGCGGATTAAATGCAAAGCAAAATGAATTCGCGGACTTTTTTTTCAGTTTTCACGCTTAACTTTGTTTAAACGGTGGGATGTATACATTCTAAGAGTCCATGGACGTAATTCAAACTCCTATATAAGTCCCGACGATTTCTTTTTTCGATTTATTTTGTTTCAGGAAAAAACTTAAAATGCTCTAATAACTAGAGAGAGTGCATTCATACACCTTTCAACACCTTTATGAATGCCCTTCGGTATATGTGCACTTTTAAAGTTCAATTTAAGTTTATTTGCTGAGAAGTAGGTAAAATTCACTATCCAATTACAGAAGAGGAGGAGGCGCGAAAATACATGATTGATTTCTAGTTTCGAAAGTGCTATTCTTAAACTTTTACTTTTAAAACTTGAAGCTTTTTATTTTGCTTCCATTGACTTTTTTCCTACTATTTGTGTTCATCTTTGAGTTCATCTTTATTTTTTGTCAGTTATGTTTTTTTAATAGGAGTCAAAAAACTTTTTAGACTCCTATTAACTTTTTTTTATAGATTTGCTCCCGTATTAAATAGTTACCAATGGATTCCAACTTGGATTAATTCAAATTCAAAAAAATTATCTTCGGAAGCTAAAGGTCTTCAACGTTTTTTGCAACTGTAACCAGGCTATGTTTCGAATAATTCCGTCAAAATTCCCTGAAAAGCTCTGGCTAAATCCAGATTTTCGAAGTCGAGCCGATATACATTCAGCGACCAAAAACTCAACATCCAGCAAGTTGAACTTTGCAGAAGTTATTAGATGAACTCAGCTCACCGCATCGTTGTTGTGTGAATAGAAAAATAAATCACGGTGATGAGTTCTTTGAGAAAAAGGGTGTGGGCTACCGCTTCCCCCTTGCCCACATTTCCTGTAATTGATTTCCACATTTGTTTCTAACAAAAACTGTTTGTGATTTCAGTTGGCCATCTATTGTGGGAAAGATGGCAGCCTGACTGACTTCCGCATAAAGAGATGGATAAGACTGGGACGTGTGTATGCTTTTCAGCCACGCACTTACTGTTAGTCAAATCAGGCTACCTTCTGATGCCAGAAACCGAAAACCCAAAAATTTGTTAGCCAATCATAATACGGACTTAAAAATCTGAAAGAATCAGCTCGATCAGTCAGTTTTAGAAAGCATTAAGAACGCGTGAAATTGTTCGAGCATTTTGCTGCTGTCATGACAATAGCCCCTGTTCATTGCTTCATATTTATCCATAGAAAAAAAAACGCAGTGAAAAACGTTTGGCGATACTTTAATAACTTGAAAGTTTTACCTAAATCACACGGGCTCAAAATTCTAGCCTAGTTGCGGTTGTTGGGACTTAAATTTTTTGTATTATGATATTAATCTAAGTGATAATCATAAATATATAAGGCAGTTGCAGTTCGAATTTTAGGGCAATTGTTAAACAGGTTAAAATAACGCGTTTTGGACCAATCAGAATGCAGTAAATTCTAATTATTCAATAGAAAGCTCGGTGCTAATTTACTGCTTTTATTAAAAGGGGGGATTCTTAAGTATATACCAAAGGGGCAATTGTTAAGTAGATCCGGCAGTTCGGGTTTGGGCAAAAGTTTCTATTTGTGACTACCAAAGCTCACAAGCATGCTTAACCTGTCTCAAAAATCATCCTGCAGTAAAATCAAAATACAACACTTGCCCTGTTGCCCTGTAAAAAATGAAACAAAAACAACACATTTATTTTTGATATTGCACTATATTAGGGGTTAATTTGGTCAATACTGATGGCCAGGGGCGGAACTAAGATTTATTTTGCCAGATTTTTTTGACCGGCCAAAATGATTTAACGAGCTGTCCAAAAGCAATACAAACATCCAACAGAATTTTTTGTGCAGCAAGCAAATTTTTGAAAAAGCCTCGCCATGCTGTACAACATATTGACGTAAAAGTGTTTTTTTTGGCGATAATCAAATAAGTCTTACTTACCATTCACCATAGGCTTTGGTTTTTCTTCAAACAAAAATTATTTGAATTAGCAATACATCAGAAAGAGCGTCGAGACGGTGACTGCCTGTGACTAATGCTAGGCAGAGTTGCTTGCTACATTTGACCCTATTATTTACATTACAGATCTTATAAAAAAATTGATTTTTTTTGTATGGAATGTTTTTGTATGCCTTGTCATCCCTCTGCGTATGAATATCTAATTCTCGGATCCGAATGTATCGATAAACAGAGAGTCTCAACCGAAGCGTTGTAAAGCGTCTCAACCGAAACTAAAATTTATTCACGACTGAACAATAGTTCAGACAGAGTTCATGTTTGGCGCCTATCAAAGTCAACTGACTGACCAGCCAAGTAAGGTTAACATAAAAAAAAGAATCATATAAATAACATATAAGTATACTGAGTTTATCAATCCAGACCGGATGACATTCCCCCTAAGCGGTAAAATCTAAGCCTTATGTTTTGAACTTTCAATTTTATCCCGTGGGAATTTTGATTCCTCCCTTCTGTTTCTATATAACTCTGCTCGTGTTCCATCTTTGTTGGCTTCCTCCATATTATTTCCATGTTCCTCTTCTTCGTATATTTGTTTGTTTTTCTTTTTTTTCTCGTCTTCTTTCGAATCGTTTTTATCCTTCAGAAAAAGAAAGTCATTGTTGTTATCGTTTGTTTCTTCTTCTGTTGGTGATGTTAAGTTCACTACATCTGTCTTTTTCGTTTTGTTTTTCAGGCTAATGGCTTCAATCATTTTCACGCAAGCTTAATATTCCGGATAGGTGTCTGTGCTTGTCTTTTCTGGCGCAAGTCAATTTCAGATTGAATCATTTTTTTTGTACTTCGTATGTGTTTATTGCGTTAATCGATACAGTATTCACGAGTGCATTCGATAGCGCTAACTGCTGGTTTCTCGTTGATATTTGTAGTGCACTGCTGCGTTTTGGGAGGCGTACGTTTTTGAAGTAGCCCTTAGGCAATGGTGCGATATCTTCTTAAAATGTTGACGAACTATCGTCGTTATCTGATCCACTGGATTTTGTTTTCTCCCGGGTATTGTTATGTGTCTTTTCAACCTTCTCCTCTGTTTGTAAACTCATTCCGCGTGTCGCTTGTAATTTGTGTGTCGGGCGCTTGCCTGTTCGTTTTCCTGTGGCTTTGTCCTTTCTTTTTTTCGGACTGCTCTGGTTGGCCTGGCTTGTTGTCTTCTCTAGCCGAGTTTTTTTTTCAGTAATCCCGTTCCTTTGTCCTCCTTGAAGATCGGGTGTTGTGGGGCGTTAGCGTTCTCGATGTCTAAAAAAGAGGGGCAGCATGGTCCTATTCTCCGTGCGGATTTATACGCGACGTAATCACTGAGCCGAGAGGGTCTGTGCAGTCCCTATATTAAAAGGTTAAAGACAAATGCGGCTCAGCTATTTCTTAATAGTCTTGGTTGCTTTTCGAATGTTTATACCCATGCGGTGTGTGGTTTATTTGTTAGAATTTTTACGTCTATGGTTTTATATTCTTGCTTGAGTGTTTTGGGATCATTTACCTTTGCTGCTATTCTAATTGTTTTTCGTGTCACCTGGCTTATGCGTTTTTTCGTATGTTTGTCCATTTTCGCTTGCACCCCCTTTGTATCTTGCTTTTAACCTACCATCGACGACTTCTATAGTTTTAGACTCTGGTAGTGGCGGCTGGTAGTGGCGGCTTTGTAAGGTTCTTTCTATGTAAAGATGCATGTTTTGCCTTTTCCCAGTATAAAAATTTGGGTGAACTACTAATTGCTACATTTGAAATAGGAGTCTTTGGTTTCCGGCCCATGTCTGCTTCGAACGGTGAAATTTTTGTGACGCCATGTGGCGTGATTCTTGGTGTTTTTATAATCTGTGTCACATCGGAAGCGAGTTTGTATTGTGTGTTTGTTTTATCTGTTTTCATTACGGCTAACCTGCGTTTTAATGTTCGAATAATTCTCTCAAACACTCCTTTTGCTCTATGATCGTCTTCCAAGGCGAAAAGTGAAAGTAGTTTAATATTGTTTGTTCTGCGGAAAAAAGAAAATTTTATAGGTCTAAATATTTGCGCCTGGTCGCACCTTATTTTTCGAGGTACCCTGTTACTAGAAATGTATCTTCGCAAAACTTAATGGCAACATCCGCTGTTGTATTCGAAACAACTTTGCAGTAGGGAAATTTGATTATTGCAACTAAAATGTAAGCGTCCCTATTTAATTTTTTCGGCAGGGGCCCCGCGAAATCTAACTGGGCCTCTTCCTTGGGCTCTCGTTGGGCTGGAAAGAATGTTTTTTTTTTCTATTATATGTTTTAAATTTTTACCTTGCTCCGTGCAGTGTCTGCAATTTCGAGCCAATTGTATGATGGATTGGTGGATATGTGGAAACCAGACATTTGGCACAAATCTAGCATGGCTGCCAATCCTGGATGGGTCACGTGGAGACCGTCGAGCACTATCTGCCGTAGCCGTGTAGTGATGACGATCTTTTCGTCGATTAGTAAACAACCCTCTGTGAAATGTAGTCTGTTTCCAATGTTGTGCCAGTATGTAGTGATGGCTTCCCAGTCTCTCTTTTTCACGAAGTTTTTAAGGGGCGTAAATTCCTATCCTTTTTTGTGGCAGCAGCAATGAATCGTAAGTCTAGTACCCGTTGTAACTTCCGGCAAAATTGTGGTGTATCCTCCTCCGCTTCTCTTTGGGGGTCGACTAGTCCCTCCATGATCATACAATGACTGGCTTGGAACTGCGTTGTCGTCGTCATTGTCGGTGGTTCCACATTGTGCGCCTTTTCCTCTTGCATTTGTATGTTGGGGTTCATGCGGCCAACACAAATTTCTTCGGTGTCCTCACTTTACCTCCTATCTGGCTCGGTTTGTGTAGCCATTGTTGGTGTGGGCGTTTCAATTTGAGCGACTAGTGTTGTTCGTCCTTGTCTCTTGAAGTTCGTCCTTGTCTCTTGTTTTTTCGTCGATAGTAGTTCCCTTGCTTCTTGAACTATTGATTTCGAAGCGATGGGAGATTTTTGATCCGGCGTTTTTGTCTGATCTTTCTTCTTTTTTCTTCCTTTAGTTGGGGGTCGCTTGTGCCATCTCGGGTCCGATAGTCTCTCTTCTCGGTCCGATGAGCCTTGCCATTGCCATTGTACGGTTGACTATTTTCTGCCCCGTGGCTCAGTTGCTCTTAGCTCTGGGGTGATAGAATCTCCCTTGAAACCTGTTGTTTCTTGTTTGCGGCTCATCTACTTTGTATGAATTGTGAACGCAGAGATAGCGTTGACTGAGATTTTGCAGCTTGGCTGATTATGTAGCTTTTTTCAATGCGGGATAACTGCTGTCTATGAGCAGAGTTAGAGTGAAAATGAATTGACCGCTTGCGGATTGTTTGGAATGTTTAATTGTTAATTGAGCGTTTGAACCAGCATCCAACAACCTTTGTGATCAGCTCCTAAGGCGCCTTGTTTTTATTAGCCAGATTATTTGGAATGACATTGTCAATCAATTCGAGGTTGTTTATGAATGCATTAATTGATGCTACAACAAACTCCTCATCGTACTCACTAGGGGGTATTATCAATCCAGCTGGATTTCGGGACATGTAATCTATTAGTCCCAGTTTGCTCCCCGCAAGATGTCTGATATCAAAGTGGAATGGTATCAGTTGATCAACCCAGCGCGTTAGCCTACTATGATTTGTTTTTGATCGTTAACGTTTATAGCGCTGATTAAAGCTTGATGATCTGTAATGACGGCAAAGTGCTTTCCATTAGGTAGTAATTAAAATGTTCAATTGCCCACTCCACCCCTTATAACTCTTGCTCGTTTACGGAATATTTTTTCTCGATGTGTTTAAGGAATATTACGCATAAGCTATGGCTACCCAACCTTCCAGTGAATTTTTTTTAGTGACGCCCCTAATCATGTGATAGACGCATCGCATAGACTACGAGTATCGAGGTGTTGGTCAAAGAGTTTGTTTGGTGTTATTTCAACTACCATTTTTAATATATTGGTGAAGGCTGTGTTCTGCTCTGGTTAGCAGTCGAGTGGTTTATTTTGTTCTGTATATTGTAACAGTGGGCGTAAAGCAGCTTCTGATTGGGCTAATTTTGGTATATATCGTATAAGATGATGTAAGGAGCTCATAAAGCTTTTTAATTGTTTAAAAGTTTTTGGTGGCGATAATTTTTCAATGGCATCCGTTTCTTTATAAGTGGTTTTTTTACCTCGCAATTGATGTTAAACCCTAACCACTCAACCTGTTTGCATGCGATCTTACATTTATCCAATGATATCGCAAGACGTTTTTCGTCTAATGTTGTCAGAACTGTTTGCAATTTCTGTCGTTGCAACTCCACAGACCCTTTTGTTACGATTAATATGTCGTCTTACTGTGCATAAGGCTGATGAACAAGGCTGAAATTGCTTTGTTCTCTGGTCATCTTATCCAAAGAGATTTGCTAGTATAAGTACCGAAGGTAGAGTGTTGAAAATAGCTTTTGAGTTGATTTGTCCGGTTTGACCACCTGTGCGATGCTGTCTGCTGTCCAGAAGTAAGTCGATATTGGGCACTTGGTATTTGTTTTTATGCATGATTTTTTTTTCTTGGAGTCTAACGCTAAGTTGACTGTCTAATCCTTTTTTACTGTTATGACGATTGGGCTGATAAAATGTCTATCTGAGCATTTATCTATTTGATAATGTGCTTCTGGTCCATTAGCTTGTTTAATTCCGCCTCAACTCGTTCTTGTAGGTGTACTGGAAAAAACGTCAAGCTTTTTGTTGAAATGGGTTGAAGTCTTTGCTGTATTGGGTTCTCGTCACTTGGTGTTTTGATTTTCTAATACACACTCACAGCTGGAAACTATCTCTGATCTATTGTTAAATCTCTGGGTTTGACTCCTCCTGTTCGCGTATGAGTAGCACGTTCTGTTTTTGCTTTTCTTGGATCAACTTAATGCCTATACGAGGTAATATGTTTCTTCCTATGATGTTCGTTTTTGATCATCGACTATAATAAATGGAGCTGTCTGGATTTTCCAGCCTCCCGGTTCAATCGTTATTATCAATCTTCCTTTCAGATTTATTGTTTCGTCATTGTAGAATGCTAGATTTCTAGCAGTGTCCTCTGGTGTAACAGTGAGAATTTGTCTATTTGGTAACCGTTCCATCCACTTTTTGAGATGAAATCAGCGAATGCCACGGGATCTTTTTCAGTTTCTTTGCTTTCTGTTTCAATTTCTTCCTACTGTTCATCATGTCGATCTCCCAAGTAAATAACGTTTGTGGAGCGACAGACTTTTACAAAATACCCTCGTCTGACGCATTTTGAACCGATCTTGTCCTTTGCCGGTAGGATTGTAGGTGATTTTGACCGTTTTGGTTTCCGCATTTGAGGCAATGTTTTTGAGAGTTGGAGTTGATGTTCCGTCATTGTTGTCCTCTTGTGTTTTTTGTTCCACGTGGATACGGTCGACTGCCAAAACCAACCCGGCCTCTTTGTGAGTTTTGCTTGTTTGAGTAACTATATCGACCACGTGTGTTTATGTAATGTACCGGACTTGTTTTGTTGTTGTCGTTTGTCCCCGAACGGGTTTATCTTCATTGTGCGACTGTGTTGAATGCCCTTTTCCCGGCTTATTGCGTATTCGTACGAATCATGTAGACTCCATGTTTGTGTTAATATTTATTACTCAATTTTTTCATGTTCATATGCGCGGTGAACATGTCTCTCATCCACTCGTCTTCATGGTCCCCACAATCAGCTCTTGAAGCTAGTTCTACTAGATCCGCATAAATTTGTTTAAAGCTGTCTGATTTCTTTTGTTTCCTACAGAGAAACTTGTAACTTTCGAAGGCTACAATTGTGGTCGTAACCAAAGTATTTGGTACTTGTGTTTTTACAAACCCAACCCAAAAATTATGCAAAATTAGATTGTAAAAAACTCAATTTTTTCGGTTTATGGAAAAATTCTAGGCATTCAGTTTCTATATATGAAACATCACTAATCATATGCAATTTTCTGTACTTATGGAATTGTATGACAATTGTTTGATTAGCTTTTTTGGTCCACCCGGGTTCTTTGTTAAATGAAGCCAAACAATTTTAGCTTAAATGAAAAAGTCTCAAAATCTGAACTCGAAACGGAACACAGACTTGCCTATTTATCCGGTTTCTTATAACTTAAGTTAAAAGTGCCAATCAAAAACCAAGTTTGACATTCAAAGAACTTCAACGTGATTAGGGGCGGATTTTCGGAGAAGGGGCGGACGCCTCCTCTCCCTCGGGCATTCGACCCCCTGCCGACCCAAAAGGTCCCCGTTTAGTACTTTTTGAGAAATCCATTTTTGGCCGACCGACCCTAAAACTTTTCTAAGGGCTCCTTTAGCGCCAATATATATTATTTTTTAAAGGGGAGCGCACGCCGAAATAACGCAATTTTTGATCAAAATTTTTCAAAAAGTGCCTAAAAACGCTTTTTTGGCCTGTTTTTTAAAAATCGCCTCTGGCGCAGAAAGTTTGGCCAAAACAGTATCTTTTTAGCGCTCAAGGAGAGCTCAGAAAATCAATTTGGTCGACCTCAGAAAAAATTCTCCAAATTTTTTGAATTTTTGTTTGAAAATCCACCCCCCTCGAGAAAATCTTAGATCCGCCCCTGAAGGCAATATACTTTTTTTTTTATCAAAATTCGAAAATGTTTAAAATTTTTTTCATTCATTTTTTTTCGATTTTCTTGTTCTTTTACATTATCCAATTGTCTGGTGGCTATGTTTTGATTTATTGAATATTGGCACTTAGAAACATTTTAGGGTGCGTCAACCAAAAGTGGATATTGTAAAAATTTTTCAAAGGGAGAGGCTTTTTGGGCGGCGAGGGGCTCGAAGCCGCTTAAAACCATAGAGCGGCTGAGTTGCGAGAATAACAACGGCATGATCATGTATTGCCAGCTTATGGCTTCTGGGTGACGGTGGCCACTGGGAAACTGGAACAAGCGGGGGACACAAATAACCGAGTGTACTTGAGAATACACGGACAGAATCATGTATCTCACTTCAAACGACTGACAGCTGCTGGAGCATTCCAATTGGGCGGGTCAGAACAAATAAGAAACATTTTCCTTCTTTTTTCCTTAAATGATACGCTTACAATTAGCTTCACACATTTCAAAACAATTTAATCTCAAAATTCGAACAAACATATCTGATAACCAATCTATGAAAACGCACCTTTTTATGTTCACTACTGTCAGCAATGGCTGAGAATTTCTTAAGTCTTAAAAAGTAAACAAAATGATAATTTAGCTTAACATTGCAGGCTTTTCAAATAAGTTATTGTTAAATTTAACAAGTCGCACTCTCTCGCGCTCTCTCTTAAGTTTGAAGTAAATCAATGTAATTCTAATTTTTTTTAGCACAGTTGAATTTTTCGTGAGGGATGACAATGTTGAGCCGGGAGAGAGCGTTTCACATATCACCGTTTGGGCCGAACCAAAAATGAGCAAAGATGGCATGCAGCTTGACAAAGGATGGTTGCTAGCATGGGTGAGACAACTTCAACAGATTTATTCGATTATTACAAAAAGTCCTACTTCTGAAGATCCTTGTTTTCCTGAAGAATAAAAAACATGTTCTTTAAATGGGCTGACAAAAAAGCATAACATGCATTCACACGACCATTACTAGGCCAAACTGTGCACTCGATAGGCGCACAACTTTGTGGCGGTATGTTGTTGGATTCCATGTTCCAAAATGTCAGTGGATTCCACATACAAAATTTGCTTTGGATTCCGCGTGCAAATAACTATAACATAAATTTTGTTGTCACATTTGATTTGTTGCGGTTCCCGCAACAGGCAAATATAGTTAGTGGTTATGGGTTCCGCAACTGTAAATAGAGTCCGTAAAAAAAGTTGTGCAATCTCCAAAATGTGTAAGCGGAATCCAAAAATGTAAGCGGATTCCGCAAATTGTAAGGGGTTTCAACAAAATTGTTTTTTACTGAATTAAATCAGAGTTGAAAAATAAAAAGCTGGAATTATTATCTAGCAATGCGGACTTGAAAAGCATGGACTAAACTATTGTCAGCGGAATCGAGGAACAATTCTTAAAAGATTGGTTAACTAAATTGGTGGATGTCACCTTTAAGTATCGATATCAAAAAACAGGTAATTTGATTGGGATCGATGATTTAGGAAGTACAATCACCCATTGAAGTGATTATTTGGGGTAATAGTAGATTTGGTTATTTCCCACAGAATAAAATCAGTATTTCGGATTATTATAAGAGTAAAAACTGATCCATTAGATTGAATTATCTTCTTTTTCTCGAAACTGAAAAAAATTTACAAATAAAAAATCTTACAAAAGCAAAAAAAACGGACAAGATTGCTTTTAAATGTTGTTGAGCAATTCGATCGATTTTACAGTTTTTTCATCCATCTCCTCAGCTGCTTCGTTTTTATCAGTTACTTCAATGAAGTTGAATGAAGCTGGTAGGACTTGAGATCGAAGTTGGCGACAAGTTGGGACAGGATTTGAGATCAAACGTTTGGTATTTCAACCAGGCAGCCCAATAATTATTAGTAATTGAGGTTGAACTCGCTGGGTTGACCAATCAGTAAAAAGATAATTTAAAAATTGTAACTGCTTCTGTAATTTATGTAACGGTTACTTTATATAAAAAGTATATGTAACTGCAACCCACAAAAGAAAATGCGGATTCCGCTTACAATTTGCGGATTCCGTTAACAGTTTGCGGATTCCACTTACAGTTGCAATTCCGCGGCAACTCAATTTTACTGTGGCCTTGACTTTTTATTTGTCATTGGAATCAAAATTGGGATTGAAATCCGGAACAAAATGTTCCGGGTTCCGCTGAGACTGTGGCGGATTTCGCAAAGTTGCCTATTTCGGAGCAATTTTGAGCAATAAAGTGTTTAGCTATTGGTTAGTGGAATATAAAAGGGCATACAAAATATTTTAAAAAGAAAAGTGTTGTGTATTTCGAGATAAATCTGGTTCTGGCATGTTGCGGAATCTGCTTACAACTAAAAAATGCACAATTCTGCCTCAAATTGGTAGCTGAGAGTTTTTCTTATCGTTTTTTCTTTTTTTATGGCATTGATCAGAGTGCAGTGCGTCTAATAATTCTCTATCAATGGCTCTCTTCACTATGCAAAAAGTCTTCTAACTTTCACTTTTTTGATTTGAATTAATTGTTTGCTTTGGAGCTGAAAAAATTTCAGCAATCTTAAATCTGATTTCATGTTCATCCAGAAGCTTTTAAAAAGATGTTCCCTGATCTATATTATATAAATAGCGGTAAATGATTGATGCAGCAATTAGTTTGCAATAGTTTGTTGAGATCAGACTTTTCCAATGTAAAATGAAATATTCAAAAAGAAAACCCAGACAAAACGCAAAAATTTGTTAGCACATTTGATTTTTTGATGTTCCTGGAACAGCCGAATATAGTTAGTGGTTCTGCAATTGTAAGTGGATTCCGCAAAAAGTAGTGCAACTCGCAAAATGTGTAAGCGGAATCCAAAAAGGTAAGCGGATTCCGCAAATTGTAAGGGGTTTTTAAAATAATATTTTTTACTGAACTAAATCAGAGTTGAAGAAATAAAAGCTGGAATTTTTATCTAGCAATGCGGATTTGAAAAACAAGGACTAAACTATTGTCAGCGGAATCTAGGAACAATTCTTAAAACTTGGTTAACTAAATTGGTGGATGTCACCTTTTAGTATTGATATCAAAAAACAAGTAAATTGATCGGGATCGATGATTTGGGAAATACAATCACCCAATGAAGTAATTATTTGGGGTAATAAAAGGTTCAGTTATTTCCCACAGAAAAAAATCACAATTTGGCCTCGAATTGGCAGCTGAAAGTTTTCCCTATCGTTTTTTCTTTTCTTTCTGACAATGATCAGCGTGCAATGCGTCTACTAGTTTTGTGTCAATGGCTCTTTTCACTATGCAAAGTGTCTTTTATCGTAAACTTATTTGATTTAAATTAATAGTTTGCGTTGAAGCTGAAAAAAATTCAACAAACTTAAAAACTTAAAGATTTCAGGTTGATCCAGAGGCTTTTAAAAAGATGTTACCTGATCTATTTTATATAAATAGCGGCAAATAAATGTTGCAGCAATTTGTTTGCAATAATTTGTTGTGGTCAGACTTTTCCAATGTCAAATAAAATAATCAAAGAGTGTACAGAGACAAAACTCATTAAACTCAGACAAGGACAACTGGAGATCACTGATTGTACATCTGTGATGCTAATTTGTCAAGCCAATTTCATCGTCTTTCAGATTTTTTTTGCAATCACTAATTTCTTCCATTCTTAGTTCAAACTTATGATATAATTTCAGTCTCTAACCCCATCCTTTTATCTTATTTGTTCTAACTGTTAGTCTTAACAGGTTTTGTGGCTAACTTTCTAATTACTTTTATAAATTAGATTTTTCTGTCAGAGTTTTTGAGATTTTTGATAATCGTCTTTAACATCGGCTGACTTGAAACTGTTGGCTTCAGTCAAAAATCTGTAAATTTTTTAGCTTCTTCAAATTATTTTCGAGGAGTTGTTTCGCACCAAGGGCTAATTCAGGACATTGATGGAAAATAATGGTCTTCGACAGGCTGAGCCTACTTTCCCCGTGAATTCGAAGGTTGATAAAACACGACACCAAAAAGCAGGAGTTAGCTCTAGAGCTGCGCGGAAGAAGAACGCGGTGTCAGTTAGTAGATGCGATAGTTGAGGTCAGAAGGGGTACATACTGATGGAATGGAAAACTAAAAGTTAAATTGGCCAATCCATTGCTCGTGACAGTTGATCAAACTAATGACTTGGTCCAGATGTAATAAAGCGGGGGTGTTTCAAGTGTGGGCAATCAGAACATTTTGCAAGGTACTGGACCAGATGGTGGGCAACTACCTTTTTTCTCCTGAGTTCTAATTTCAGGGCGAGTCCAGTCACTCTAGCGACAAAGTGAGGCAATTATATTGCATCATCGACACGTGCTTCTCAAGTTTTCTCATTCAGTGAATACAACTTGCAAGATGCATAAGGTATCAGGCAGTGACACATAAAACTGATAACAGGGCATCCACACTGAAGCAGCAAATATTCGGTGACCTCCAGGGAATATTCTATTTTGCAAACGTGAATGGTCGCGCTAAGCCTTGAGTTTCAATTATGACTTCTTTCAGCTGGAATTGGTTAAAATTCAGGCAAGAAAAGGTGATGATCTACCAAAGTTTCAAGAATTTACGATTGATCTTTGCCAGACAATCGACAATGAAGGCGAGTATTCGTCAAGGCAATGAAGGTCAGGGCAATGAGAATGAGCAATCTGGTAATGACAATGCAAGCAAGCAGAACAAGGAATCGACAGTTTTGAGCAAACACCATGAACCACCCGATCAATCAGTACAAACCTTATTGAAGCTGGTTCACTCAAGAAGTGGGCTCAAGACGAGCGTTTCCAAGCATACTGGTTGTATTAACGTAGTCCGATCTACTTATTATATCACCATTCTTGCTTGCATACGAATCTCGTTTGCTGTCAGTAAAAAAACCTCGCATCAATCAGCCATAAGGATAAAGTGAAAGAGAATGTTGTCCCAGACGGAGGTCTACAAGCTAAAATTCAGTCGGCTTGGGAGGTACAGGAATTCAATCAGGAGAAAATCAACGGAACCAAACTTTTATACTCAAAAAAATAGGCTACAAAAACTCCCTTTTTAAGGACTTATATGTACGTGAAATAATTGAAAAATAATTGTGAACTTCGACTAAACTCGACAAAATCGGACAATGATCACATCCATATTCAGCCAAACAATGGGTGTACAAGCAGAAAACATTTGAAATTTCTGAAAGCGACGGAGCATGGAGTACTTGTCAACTCTGAAATCTAAGAAAATTTGACTTCAAAGCAACGAAATTTTGAATCGGGCGGCGTTACGTATGCGGTGGAACAAAATGGTGGAAGAAACCATGAAATCACGAAAACAAAACGTTTCTCCTAAGTTAGATTTATTCTACGCATGAAGTTTCCCTTTTACTTGTACTGTGAAATTGTGTTGAACTATCAATCTTTTCAAAACAGCTGCCAAAGATTATCCACAATGTGATGCAGCAGCTAATTGCTCCTTAAAGTAATGGTTTGCACAAATTGAGACCGGTTTCGAAGCCTTTTCGCTAACCGACGAGTAAAAAATAGTTTTGCGGTGCAACGTTTTGGAGGCGTTCTATTGTATTATTTACATCAAACACTCACTGCAGACACTAGCTAAACCACGTTTGAAATCTATATTGACATTTCCTTAAATTAAAATAAGTTCAGCTTCACTGTCGTGGTATACACAGTGAATCAGTTAAAGTTGTTTCTCTCCCTCTGATAAAAAATATAAAACCATTTGAAGTGGTTAAATCGCTCTGAAAAGTCTAGCTGAGTTTATGCGCAATTGTGTTCTTCCAACTTTCGGTTAGAAAGCAAAAACTTTTAAAAAAATTAAATCTACTCATATTCTGTAGTTTTCTAATACTTGTTCCAATACCACTTTTCACTGTTTTTTTTTGTTATCTTGCAGAATCGTAATCTTTTGATGTCGTCAGCTCTTTTTCTTAGCCTTGGCACCTATTCTGGCCAACTCCAATTGAAGAATGATCAAGACTCACTTTTTTTTTAAAAAATTACTCTTAATTTTTATCTTCGAGTTACCTTCAGAACGATAGTTTGAATAAGTGATTTATCTAACTTTGATGCAAAATCAGTTAAAACGTGAAAATCTGTGTTATATGTTTTATTTTTGTATCATAGTCATCAAACAGCTAAACTCTATCGTGTTTATAATCTGACATCAAATTTCAATTTATTGTTGGTCAAAGATCTTAGTTGCAACTCAATTTTACACCAAATTGAACAAAAAAACCGCTATCAGACTTTAAAAACTGATGTACAGATTTAACTTCATAATTTGTAAGAGATTGTGGGCCGACACTAACCATTTTCCAGTATTAGCAGAAGACTGACCTCTCATAGTTTGGAAAAAAATTTTGAAGACCATTGAAAAGTTTACCAAAACGGCATTTTTTGCTAAAGCCAAATTTCAGTCGCCACTAAGTTTGGGGCTTAAAACAATGTTACGAAGCCAAACTGTGCGTTTAGTAGGCGCACTTTTTTGTAAACATTCCACTAACAACTGCAGATTCCACGACAGCCTAAATTGGAATTTTAAAACTTTTTAAAATCAAGGTAAGAATGTATCAATTCAGTGCCATTTTGGTGAACCCCCCTATTGAGAGCTGATCAGACTCTTGTATAGGCCGCAATTTTTTTTAAATTTTTTTTCATAAAAAGTCATAAAATTTGTTCAGGCTCAAACCTTCTTTTCGCAGTTTGATTTTTGTTTTCTTTTTAAGCTCAGCTCAATTTCTTTGTTAAAATGAAAGCAAAATCCACTATTGACCAACAAAAGTGTAAAGGTCAATAAAAGGTGATTGACTTCAACTTTCCAAAGTGAATTTCCTTGTCAGATTCCCCAGCGAAACAAAATTTTTACCTTTTGATTCAGTTTTATCAAACTGGGTTATTTTTACAAAAAAAGGTCATTCACAAATTGTTTTAGAATTTCAAAGAGCCTAAAGGCCAGCTTCTTTTTTCAGAAATTCTAAAGTAGAGTTTTCGTTCTGCTTATTAGCGTTCATTGAATCTTTTCCAACTGTCTGTTGGTTATATTTAGCTAGACTATTGTTTTCTTACTGGTAATTACAACTGGTAATTGCAGCATCCGAGGATTCACCCTAGAATTTTTACTCAAGTCAAGTGTATGAGTTAAAAATTTTAGATCAGAGACGCTCGGCATCCAAAATTTGTATAATTGCTTCTCTTGATAACTTTGTAAACATTACTGCGCCCAACGGTGATAAGAC